>NC_058133.1:219295751-219335466 GCF_016433145.1 Gracilinanus agilis
GCAGGATACAAAATAAATGCACATAAATCATCAGCATTTCTATACATCTCCAACACACTAGAGCAGCAAGAAGTAGAAAGAGAAACACCATTTAAAATCACCCTAGACAATATAAAATACTTAGGAATCTACCTACCAAAACAAACACAGCATTTATATGAAAACAACTACAAAACACTTTCCAAACAAATAAAACTGGAGTTAAACAATTGGAAAGCCATTGATTGCTCATGGGTAGGTTGAGCTAACATAATAAAAATGACAATTCTACCCAAATTAATTTACCTATTTAGTGCCATACCTATCAAGCTACCAAAAAACTTCTTTACTGAATTAGAAAAAACTATAACTAATTTCATTTGGAATAACAAAAGATCAAGAATATCAAGGGAAATAATGAAAAAAAATGTGAAGGAAGGGGGCCTAGCAGTACCAGATATTAAACTATACTATAAAGCAGCAGTCATCAAAACAATATGGTACTGGCTAAGAGACAGAGAGGAGGATCAATGGAATAGACTTGGGATAAATGACATCAGCAAGACAGTGTATGATAAACCCAAAGAGCCCAACTTTTGGGACATGAATCCACTATTTGACAAAAACTGCTGGGAAATATGGAAAACAATATGGGATAGATTAGGTCTAGATCAACATCTCACACCCTACACCAAGATAAATTCAGAATGGGTGAACGACTTGAATATAAAGAGGGAAACTATAAACAAGTTAAGTGAACACAGAATAGTATACTTGTCAGATCTCTGGGAAAGGAAAGAGTTTAAAACCAAGCAAGAGTTAGAGAAAATCACAAAATGTAAATTAAATGGTTTTGATTATATTAAACTAAAAAGTTTTTGTACAAACAAAAACAATGTAGTCAAAATCAGAAGGGAAACAACAAATTGGGAAAAAATCTTTATAACGAAAAACTCTGACAGGGGTCTAATTACTCAAATATACAAGGAGTTAAAGCAATTGTATAAAAAATCAAGCCATTCCCCAATTGATAAATGGGCAAGAGACATGAATAGGCAATTTTCAGGTAAAGAAATCAAAAGTATCAATAAGCACATGAGAAAGTGTTCCAAATCTCTAATAATTAGAGAAATGCAAATCAAAACAACTCTGAGGTATCACCTCACACCTAGCAGATTGGCTAAAATGAAAGAAGGGGAGAGTAATGAATGTTGGAGGGGATGTGGCAAAATTGGGACATTAATGCATTGCTGGTGGAGCTGTGAACTGATCCAGCCATTCTGGCTGGCAATTTGGAACCATGCTCAAAGGGCTATAAAAGACTGCCTGCCCTTTGATCCAGCCATACCATTTCTGGGTTTGTACCCCAAAGAGATCATAGATAAACAGACTTGTAAGAAATTATTTATAGCTGTGCTTTTTGTGGTGGCAACAAATTGGAAAAGGAGGGTATGTCCTTCAATTGGGGAATGGCTGAACAAACTGTGGTATATGCGGGTGATGGAATACTATTGTGCTAAAAGGAATAATAAACTGGAGGAGTTCCAGGCGAACTGGAGAGACCTCTGGGAACTGATGCAGAGCAAAAGGAGCAGAGCCAGAAGAACACTGTACACAGAGACTGATATACTGTGGTAAAATTGAATGTAATGGACCTCTGTACCAGCAGCAATACAATGACCCAGGACAATTCCGAGGGATTTATGGTAAAGAAGCTACCCACATTCAGAGGAAGGACTGCAGGAGAGGAAACATATAAGAAAAACAACTGCTTGAACGCATGGGTCGGGGTGGACGTGATTGAGGGTGTGGACTCGAAACTACCACACCAATGCAACTACCAACAATTTGGAAATTGGTCTTGATCAAGGACACATGACAAAACTAGTGGAAATGCGCATCGGCCATGGGTGGGGGAGTGCGGGGGGCGGGGGGGTGTTGGTGAAGGGGATAAGAGGAGTATGAATCAGGTAACCATGTTAAAAATGTATATTAATAAATGTTAAAAAAAATTAAAAAAAATAAAATAAAATTGAGAAAGTACTAGTCAATCTAATAAAAAAAGGAAAGAAGAAAACCAAATTAATAGTATCAAAGATAAAAAGGGAGACCTCATCTCTAATGAAGAGGAAATCAAGGCAATCATTAAAAACTATTTTGCCCAATTATATGGCAATAAATACAGCATTCTAGGTGAGATGGATGAATATTTGCAAAAATATAAACTGCCTAGATTAACAGCAGAAGAAATAGAATACTTAAATCATCCAGTATCAGAAAAAGAAATTGAACAAGCCATCGAAGAACTCCCTAAGAAAAAATCCCCAGGACCAGATGGATTCACAAGTGAATTCTATCAAGCATTCAAAGAACAACTAATTGCAATACTATACAAATTATTTGACATAATAAGCAAATAAGGAGTTCTACCAAATTCCTTTTATGACACAAATATGCTACTGATCCCTAAGCCAGGTAGATTAAAAACAGAGTAAGAAAATCCAGACCAATCTCCTTAATGAACATAGATGCAAAAATATTAAATAGAATATTAGCAAAAAGACTCCAGCAAGTGATGTTATGTTCAAAGCCTGGGAATGTGGGTCTCACCTTGATTGACAACGGAGACAGTTGGAGACATCGGAATGTTCCCAGATGCCATGAGACAGGGGCAAAAGTCAGTTGGCGTGAGAGTATAAATACCCCAACAGCCATCTGGAAGGGACCTTTGACCATTTATTTTTGGGTCTCGGTCCTTGAGCTTTGATCTGTGGGTCTCTGACCATTGGTCATTGGTTCTCTCTGAATCTCCCAGATCTTTAGGCATCTGAATCATCATAGCTATTTAGATCTCTGGGCCCTGGTGCTGACCAGGAGGAGGGAGGTAGAAGAAGAAGAGGGTGGATTTTCTTAAGGGTGGTTACTTCCTGAAGTCTGTGCAGGCTAACAGATCACAAACTAATAATAGGAAGCTAGAGAGAAATCATAGATACATCTACATCCAGCAGGGCATTCTCTCTGGTTTGGCAGTGGCCAAGCTGAATCAGAGGGGTTGTGAAGAACAAGAGCTCCAGCTTTATAAATCAATAAGCCTCCAGTCCTGAGGGATTACAGCCTATAGATAATACTTTGACAGGGTCTCTAATCCCCAATCCATATTCTGATAATCCTTTCCCTGTTCAAGATCAAAGATAAATATTTAATAAGTACCTTCCTGAGAGGTCAGTATATCATGACCCTTGGGGAGGGAGCAAACACAGTCAGATGAACAACATGATCCAAGGCTAATAAGAGCCCAAGACTAATAATTGATCCAACCCCAAGTGGGACCTGAAAGGTTACCCATCCACCTGACAAGTGGGCACTGTTATTTAGTAAAGGGAATTATATCATCAAGCAAAAGTGACTGACTTGATGTTCCCCAGTCACCAGCAACCTGGGGGAATACAAAGACACAGCTTCCCTCACCAATATCCATATATTCCCTAGGAGTATAGTACCTTCTTATTTCTTTATAACAGTGATCACAAGGGTTATTCATTGTGATCAGGTGGGATTTATAACAGGAATGCAAGGATTGTTCAATATTAGGAAAACTATCCACATAATTGACCATATCATCAAGCTAACAAAACAAAAATCACATGATTATCTCAATAGATGTTGAAAAAGCCTTTGACAAAATACAATACCCATTCCTACTGAAAACACTACAAAGGATAGGAAAATAGAAGGGCCTTTCCTAAAAATAAATGGTATAGGGGGCAGCTGAGTAGCTCAGTGGATTGAGAGTCAGGCCTAGCGATGGGAGGTCCTAGATTCAAATCTGGCCTCAGACACTTCCCAGCTGTGTGACCCTAGGCAAGTCACTTGACCCCCACTGCCTACCCTTACCACTCTTCCATCCAGGAGCCAATACACAGAAGTTAAGGGTTAAAAAAAAATAAGTGGTATATAGCTAAAACCATTAACAAACATCATCTGCAATGGGGATAAATTAGAAGCATTCCCAATAAGATCAGGAGTGAAACAAGAATGTCCATTGTCACCTCTATTATTTAACATTGTACTGGAAACACTTGCAGTAGCAATTAGAAAAGAAAAAGAAATTGAAGGTATTAAAATAGGCATCATGCAATCACTCTTTGCAGATGATATGATGGTCTACTTAAAAAATCCTAGAGAATCAACTAAACTGCTAGTGGAAATAATTAACAACTTCAGCAAAGTTGCAGCATAAAAAATAAATGCACATAAATCATCAGCATTTTTATATATTTCCAAGACATCACAGCAGCAAGAGTTAGAAAGAGAAATACCATTTAAAATCACTCTAGACAATATGAAATGCTTAGGAATCTATCTACCAAAACAAGCGCAGGAATTATATGAACACAACTACAAAACACTTTCCACACAATTAAAACTAGATTGAAACAATTGGAAAAACATTGATTGCTCATGGGTAGGACGAGCTAACATAATAAAAATGACCATTCTACCCAAATTAATTTACCTATTTAGCGCCATACCTATCAAACTACCAAAAAACATTTTTACTGAATTAGAAAAAAAACTATAACCAAATTGATTTGGAAGAACAAAAAAGATCAAGAATATCAAGGGAAATAATGAAAAAAAATATGAAGGAAGGTGGCTTAGCAATACCAGATCTTAAACTGTACTATAAAGCAGAGGTTGTTGAAACAATATGGTACCAGCTAAGAGACAGAAGGAAGTATCAGTGGAATAGACTTGGGGTAAATGACCTCAGCAAGACAGTCTATGATAAATCCAAAGAGCACAGCTTTTGGGACAAAAATCCACTATTTTACAAAAACTGCTGGGAAAATTAGAAAACAATATGGAACATATTGGGTTTAGATCAATATCTCACACCCTGTGCCAAGATAAATTCAGAATGGGTGAATGACTTGAATATAAAAAAGGAAACTATAAGTAAATTATGTGAGTACAGAATAGTATACTTGTCAGATCTCTGAAAAGGAAAGATTTTAAAACTAAGTAAGAGTTAGAAAAAATTACAAAATATAAAATAAATAATTTGGATTACATTAAAAAGTTTTTGTACAAACAAAATCAATGCAACCAAAATTAGAAGGGAATCAACAAATTGGGAAAAAATATTTATAACAAAAAACTCAGATAAAGGTCTAATCACTCAAATATACAAGGAGCTAAATCCATTGTACAAAAAAATCAAGCCATTCCCCTATTGATAAATGAGCAAGGGACACAAATAGGCAATTTTCAGATAAAGAAATCAAAGCTATCATTAAGCACATGAGAAAATGTTCTAAATCTCTTATAATTAGAGAAATGCAAATCCAAACAACTCACACCCAGCAGACTGGTTAACAGGACAGCAAAGGAAAGTAGTGAATGTTGGAGGGGATGTGGCAAAATTGGGATAATGATGGTGGAGTTGTGAACTGATGTAACCATTTTGGATGGCAATTTGCAACTATGCCCAAAGGACTTTAAAAGACTGTCTGCCCTTTGATCCAGCAATACCATTGCTGGGTTATATCCCAAAGAGATCATAAGGAAAAAGACATGTACAGAAATATTTATAGCCAATCTTTGTACTGGCAAAAAACTGGAAAACGAGGGTATGCCCTTCAATTAGGGAATGGATGAAAAAAATGTGGTATATGCTGGTGATGGAATACTATTGTGCTCAAAGGAATAACAAACTGGAGGAAATCCATGTGAACTGGAATGACCTCCAGGAACTGATGCAGAGTGAAAGGAGCAGAACCAAGAGAACATTGTACACAGAGACTGATTCACTGTGGTAAAATTGAATGTAATGGACTCCTGTGCTAGCAGCAATGCAATGATCTGGGACAATTCTGAGGTATTTATGGAAAAGAATGCTACGTACATTCAGAAGAAGAACTATAGGAGTGGAAACACAAAAGAAAAACAACTGCTTGAACACATGGGTTGATGTGGACATGATCGGGGATGTAGACTCAAAAGGACCACACCAATGCAACTATCAATAATATGGAAATAGGTCTTGATCAATGACAGAAGTAAAAACCAGTGGAAATGCAAATCGCTTGCAGGGGGGTGGATTGAGGGGGATGGAGTGGGTGGAGGGGAGAGTAAGAACATGAATCATGTAACCATTGAATTTTAATTTTAAAAAATAATAAAAAGAAAGATCAATGGACTTAAAAGTGTAGAATCATCGGTACATTTTTTAGAAATATCCAATGTGGAGATGTAAGTCCTGGAATCAAAGACAGGAGGTCCTAGGTTCAAATCTGGACTCAGATACTTCTAGCTGTTTGACTCTGGGCAAGTTATTTAAACTACATTGCCTAGCCCTTACCACTCTTCTGCCTTAGAATCAATACAAAGTATTAATTCTAAGATGGAAGATAAGGCTTTAAAATAACAGGAATGGCCAATGTGGGGATTTATTTTGATACATGGCGACTATTTGTCATAAAGTTATTAGATTTTTAAAAACTGATCATTGAGGGTAGGCAATAAGATAGAGAGAAAATAAGTGTTTATAAAAACAAACAAATAAATAGTATGCAAAAGAAATTTAAAGTCATTTCCTTTGAATGCAAGGGAAGGAGGTGGAATGAAGAGGAAATAAATAATCTTCTAAGTCTCAAATTGTAAATATTGTAAAACCGTAATCAACAGCACATTGATGAAAGTAAGAAAAGTAGATCAGTGAAACAGTTTAGATAGGGAAAAATGAGAAACAAATGAACTCATTAACCCATTTTCAATGACTAAGAACATAATGCTGGGGGTGAGGGGTAGAGGGAAGAGACTATATTTGACAAAAACTACAGGGAAATAGGGAAAAATAGGGGGAAAAAGCCTGGCAATAATTTGGTTGAGACCAATATTTTACATCATTTATTTGGCAAAATGAGCATCAAGATTTTTAAAGGGAAAGATACCCAGAGGCAGAGAGATTGAGAGAGACAGAGAGATAGAGTCTGAGACAGACACAGAGACAATGTAATGAAATACTTCTCACAGCTATGGCTAGAGGTAATGTTATTAACTGAATAAGAAAGAGATAATTAAAAAAAGATAAAATGGATAATTTTGACTGCATGAAATTGAAAACATTTTGCATTTACTAAATAAAAATGTGTAAGACAAGAAGAAAAACAGTTAGTTGAGGGGAAGGCATCTTTGCATCATACACCTTTGATAAGGGACTGATAGCCAAGTTATATAGGAAATTGAATCAAACATATAAAACAAAGAGCTATTCTCCAATTAATGAGGTAAAAGGATATGAACAAATAGTTCTGAAGAGAATTGCAAACTTTTAACAATTACATGCTAGTTTGTTCCAAATAATTAATTTGGAATAAATTATTTAATCTGATCATTGATCAGAGTAATGCAAATAAAAATAACTGAGTTTGAGAAATATATTTTTTCAAATGAAGGAACTGTGCAAAGACAGGATCATGTTAGGGCTATTAAATGATTCTAACATTTTGTAATGCTATATGAAATTATACTAAGGAAGTAACTAAAATGTTCATATGCTTTGACTCAAAAATGAAATTGGTTCATGTTCATAGGAAGTAAAAGGCAGAAAAATAATTTCCTCTATATACCAAAATATAAATAGTAGTCAGCACTTTTTGTTGTAGCAAAGAATTAGGATTGTTGTACCCAAATTTTAATACCTAACCCAGGTTTGATCATGGCGAGGAAGAATCACACTGACAATGCAATATGCAAGAAGAGGCTCATTCTTTACTAGCAATAATAGCTAGGGTTGCTAGGCAGAGAGGCATGCCTGAACCAACCCCTTGGAATTCTTAGCCAAGAGTTTATATAGAAATGTTTGGGGAAGGGGGTTGGTACATACATAATTATGAAGGTAGTGTCAGGGACAGGTGGTCAGGAAGCATCTGGGGAGGGGGGGTTTCAGGGTCAGGGGTCTGGAAGCTTTTGGCAAACATACATTAAATAGGCAAATATTGTTAAGCAAGCAAACATAGACAAACATTCCTCAAGAAGGTTAATATTCTTCAGATAAGATGGCTTCAGTTTTAGGTTTATGATAGGGGGAGATAAGGAAGACTGTGCTGGGAAACTTTGGGGGCTGGGGGTAGCTTGTCCAGGCTAGAAATAGTTCAGTAATCTGTCAAACTGATTTTTAAATCCAACAGGATGTTAATGTACTTTAAGAAAGGGTGTATATGAAGGATTCAGAAATACCTAGGAAAGCTTTACATGAACTGACAAAGGATGAAACAAGTAGAAAGAAGAAAACAACCTTTACAACTATAACAATACGAATGGAAAAATCAATAACAAATAAAATTTAAACTAACATTCCTAAAGAAAAGATGAGAAAATTGATCTCTGCCTTCTTTTCAGAAGTTGGGAACTATGTCAGAATTAGTTGATACATTGGTTAGCTTTGCTGAACTGATTTTCTTTTCTTTTTCCTTCTCCCTTTTAAATATTTTGTAGTATGAGATGGCAACAAACTAGGCAGAGGATTAAAAAAAAAAACCTTAGACACTGGTTATCAAGAATAGTAAGCTTAAATAAGACTGAATAACACAATTCCTCAGAGACTGGCATTTGCAACCTACTATTCAGTGGCCTATTGGTATCCTAGATACTGTCTCCTCTTTTCCCACAGAATGTTGTTTCTCCGCCTCAGAATCCCCTGGAGGATTCTGCTTTCCCCATGAACAGTCAATAGTGCTTACCTTAACTGCAAAAATTTCTGCTTTCCCCTCTGGGCAACATTAACTCACTGAAAACCAGTAAACTGGAGACCAACATACCTCTTTTGTACCTGATACAATGATGGCTCCATTGTATGATGGATCATCTGTGCCATTTTTATTTTCAAAATCCTTTACTTCTAGCACTATGTTTTGGTGTTTCAAAGAATCTATAAAGTATTCAATGTTTGATCCTAACAAAACATAAATAAGAAAAAATCATGTCAAAACAAAAATGTTAAAATTTCATCTTTATACTCACCTCATAGCTTATATTTTATGGCAACAAGAATGCCATTGAAGAATGCAAGAGACTCTTTTACAAGTGTGAGGACCAGGCTATTATATTTAGAAATATTTCTGCTTCTTGCATTTTACTACTGCAAATAACTATGCATATTAATATTATAAACATTGTAAAAATGAAACATTTTTTCATTATAGATTTTTCCAAATCCTTCTGATTTAAGACATATTGGCACCAAATATGAAAATTCTCTCATGATCCAGTTTCATAGTGATAAAATTCAACTTTAGATGATCCTTTAGAAAAGATGTTTTCTTTTAAAATCATCTCTAGTCACCATTTTCAATAAATTGCAGGGTTTAACTGATTTGTCAAAATGTCTCTTACAATTACAATTTCATGTAATTTAATTGATTTTCTTGTGTAGCTTTCCTACCAAAAAAACTAATATAATATGCATATATAAGGTAGTCAGATAGTGTGTATATGTGGGCATAAATATATCTTATCTATACCACACAGATTATTAATGTGAATATGTATGTATAGGCCTCTTCTAAGTTTTTTGACATAAAAATTCTTGGTTCTTGCTTTTAGATATTCATAATCATAAAAAATTAAGACTAAATTTTGGCCCAATTCTTTACCTGTATTATTGATGATCAATAGGCTGGTGAGTGGATTTTGTGGATATTGTCCAGGAGAGAAGAAATATGATTTAGGTGAAAGACACCAAGCAGTAGACTGATGAAATCTATTAAATACTGCTACATCCAAAATGTAAGGTATCAAAGCCACTCCAAACAATAATAATCTAAATAGGAGAAAAAGTAAGATGGGGGCACACAGGTGTCAGGAGCGACTCAGAGAAATAGGTTCTTTAATAGACTTTTTATCTGGATCCCATCAAATTTAATATAGCTGGTAAGACCCTATATTGACTCATTTGACCTAAAAAGTTTGGGCCATATGGTGGATGGCTTATTTGAGATAAAATTCGACCCTTCCCTGTGACTCCTTTTGTTACTGAAAGCATTATAACTTAGTTTTTTAGGATAGCTTCAAGTTTTATAGAAAGCCTCTAAGTACTCTATAGTAAACCAGCAGTTAAGGAGCTAACAGTTTTTTCCCAGGCCGAAAGTAGCAGAAATTAGCAGAAGCTGCTTTGTATCTTTTTCCCCTGCTTTCAGACATTCCAAGGACATTGTAAGGCAGTCCCAGATGAATTCCACTCTCATTTAGGTACTTTCCAATGACAAAATACACTGCACAATCTTAAAGGCTTATTCTTTAACCTTGGACACAGTCTCATACAGGCATAATCTACATGGGAACAATTTGTATGTGAGGTAATTCTTTAACCTTGGGTTTTCCTATACAGCTGTGAACTCAATTGTGCTTTGTAAGAAACTGCTCTTGAAAAATGTATATAATAAACCCCAAGCTCAATGCCTATCAGAGCAGCTATGAGCTAACCGACAGTCCCCAGCTTCTGCCTTGTTCTTTCTCACCTAAACTGGGCACCTTTCCAGACTCCTGGAGCTGTTGGATAGATTCCAACACATCGGCAGTTTTTGCTTCTCTATAGAATGTGTTATTTGGAATTTTAGGGGTTCCATTGAGAGGTATTTGGGGCTCATTTGAGTTTTAAATATTTAGATATATGACAAGCTTCCTGTGGATGTTTAAGGGGCTTGGAAACTACATTTTCCATGATTCAACAGGTTTCCGGTTTTGACGTGATGCCGTGAAGCAATGTAAAGCGTAGCTTAAATAGGATGGACTGGTTTGGGACTGCCTCTTGGTTTACATAGGAGAGGTGAGAGAGGAAATATGTACAATATCAATCGTGCTACAAATTTATATTCAAGTACATCACAGTATCTTTTTTCACTTCCAGTGGATTATAAAGTACTTGACAAATTGATTAACTAATTTTCCTATGATGCAAGGAGAGAAATATAGTTTCCTAAGGCACATGAGGCTAAATTAGAATTTGAATATGTATTAAATCTACCCTGCCCATCTTTAGATTTAATCACCAAAGGTGAAAACATCTCCACTTAACGCACAAGTTAGGAGGTCTGTGACTTATGTGTGCTAGAGTAAGTGACAAATCAAAATTTACTGACTGCCTTCTGGTCAGTCCTAAGAAAAGTGTCTGTTGTGATTGGACGTAAACTAAGAGGAAGGTACAGGAAGTGACACAAAAGAAGCCCCTTTAAAAGAGAGTTCATTGAACTCAGCTGGACTCTTCTTGTTCATTGCTTGAACATGGAGGAGCTCTGGAGCTGGGACCCTGAGACTTTGGTGAGACTGTTCTTAAATATTTCCTTTGGTATTCCATGTGGTGAGTGTAAAGACTGAATCTTCCTGACCTTCTCTTAAGGAACTTCCCTTTCAAAGAAACTCTGTGAAGCTTTTACTTCATTTGCCTCTGGGGTCCCTGGCCATCTGACTTTCCAGCTTTGGCCTAAAGGCCAAATCTCCCTCAGATGAGGGTTAATTAGATCTGCTTGGATTAAACTAGGAAAGCAGAGCAAATTATCTAGTGTGTTAGATTACTTATTCTATGTTATTCTCTCTCATTTGTAAATAAACTTCCATAAAAGGTCAATTTGACTTGAGATTATTCTTTAATTGGGGATTGATAATTATTCAATTCCACAGCAACCAAACCTTTTAATATTTGCCCAATCAAAACCCTTTTTTACCCCTTACAACTCAAAGAAGAGAGAGAGGTATGATGCAATAGTGGAAAGCAAGCTAGATTTAAAGGTAGACACCCTGACCTCACATCTTAGCTCCATTATTTACTTTTTTATTACATTTATTTTTTCTGTGATTGTACTTATTTATCTCTAAGATAAGGGTTGAACTAGATGACTTCTATGATCTTTTCCAGCTTTAAATCTTTCTTCCTTTTAAATCCTTATGTTGAAACACACAGATGTAGGAAAAATTAGTAGTTCATACTCAACAAATTCAGAGTGCAAGAGAGGCTTATAATGCTGTCAGTTTTTAGGAGTCATGTGGCAAAAAAGACTTTTCACTGATCCTTATACTTTGTAGAGAATTCAGTCAGCTTCCAATGATTTTTTTTTGTTTGTTTTCTGGGTGTGCAAATGTAAACAAATCACTTTTTATAGTATAGTGTATAAAGTGCTACTTTAATGTTTATTGTTTGTTATTAGTTATTGTTATTCCTCAGTATTTTTCATGGGTTCTTCCCACATCATTTGCAAGCATGACAAGTCTCCCTAACAAGGGTATTTTGAGGGCAGAGAACAAGGAGAAGGAAATGTCCATGAGCATTCATGACAATATCTAAACATATTTCAGGTTGTTGGTTTTTTTTCTTTATCATAAAAGCAGCCAGTTTTCTTCTTAAGCTCCCTTTTATACCCAATCTCTATCCCAGGTTTGATTAATGTTTTGGGTGAATGTCATCTCAGAACAATGCCTAAGAAGGCCCCCCTGATATCTACCTACATTGTAAATCTGACTTTCATAGAACATGGTTATGAGGGAAGAATTAAGAGAAGAATAAAGACCTTGTGACAGATAAAAAGGAAGAAATTTGTGGGTAATTTAAAGGAATTTGTACTACTTCAGAAGGCAAGACAATGAATTTTTTTAGCAAAATTTTGTGAAGATTAAGGAAAATTTGAAAGAGAACAACTTCTGTGTTCAAAAAAAGGCACAGAAGCTTCAGGGTTCTCTGGATTGAGATTGAATAAAGTGAAGTATCTATGACCATGATGGTGAACCAATGGCATGCATGCCAGAGATGGCATTCATAGACCTCTCTGTGGGCTTGTATGCCAAGAACCCAATGCCCCAAGGACCCATTGTTCCTAATTAGAAAGCTGGAGGAAGGTGCAACTTCCTTTTTCCCTTGTAGGCATTAGTAAGCAGGTCTCTTCAAGATAGCATCCCTAGTATGACAAGATCAACCCACCCCATTCAGAATACAATGGCCTCTTAATTACCTTTGGCCTCCATGAGACTGAAACAATTTCCGTCTTTACTATCAGAAGCAACCAGTCTCTTTAATACAAAGTATTTTTGCGATGTGGGGATATCCCTTTTGAGTTTGTACTTTAAAAATGTTCAAAACTGCAGTTTAGTGATTTGGGAATAAGTTTTATGAACTCAAGGCTAGGCTAATAGCCTTTTCTCTGTCCTATAAACCCCTTCCCCAGTTTCTTTCATAAGCAATCCTTGGGCTGCTTTAATTTGCATTCTTAATCCCTTCACCTTTTACTAACCCAGCCAGTTCAGTTTGAATTCAAAGGGGTTCCTGCCTGAGGGACAACCTTTAGGATAGGAGCTCTGGAAAACAAAATAGTGGCTTGTCAAAAGTATCAATTTTCCAATCAGCCCTGCATTTAGATTAAAACCTGACTTCAATCCTTGATTAGGAGTCAGAAAAAAAAATGGATCTGAGTTCCAGCTGTGTTCTTTGCTACCCTAGTTGGTAGAAGAAGGATTGCATGTTGCTTCTCATGATTCATTAGTTTATCCTATGATTACCATTTCATGTCCTTCTCTGACTATGATATCTCTGTTAAACCAGATCCTACTCCATTAAACTCTAGGAGTGATAAGAAGTGTTGGAATAAAACCTTTTTTCCTTTTTCCTTTATTAGAGTTGAAGCAACATATTTAAGGGGAGAAAAGAGTTGGGCTTATTTACTTACATACTCAGAAAAAGTTTTTCTATCATGTTTTAGTTTTAAGAATCGAAGCCTTCTTATTGCACAGACTTGATGTCTCCACAGAGCCATGGAACCAAGTGTCACCTCCCTCCTTCCAGGAAATGAAGAGAGAGCCTCATTTAACTCAACAAAAACCTCCAGAGTTTCTTGACATTTCTGTTTGAGCCTGTACCCAATTGCCAAAATCTGTGGGAAAATTGAGAAAGAGACAAAACAAAACAAACTGTTCTAATACTATTCTAAATCCACTAGTTTTCTCTTTAAGGATACTGAAAATGCTCTATTATATTCATGATCACAACAGAAACCATAGAATAAATTCTGTCAATAAGTCGACTATGTGGTATAGCAAGAAGAATGAGGAATCTTGAGTCAGTAAGACCTGAGTTCAGATTCTACCACTTACTAGCCATGTGACTTTTGGGTAAGTCATTTAACCTTAGTTTTCTCTTCTAAAAATTTGAGATATTAGTCCCTGCTAGGATTGATGTAAGGGCTAAATGGAAACACATATAAAACATGCTGCATACTTTAAGTATATAAGTAAGCTCTATAAATCCTAGCTGAATCAATACCCAAACATTTAGTGTATTTAAGAAATCCAAGGGAGACTGTGTGTCATAGAGGGAGCTAAAAAACATAAATGCGAGACATTCTTTGCCCTCAAGAAACTTATTCTATAGGAGGCAAAATAAGATGTGTACACAGATACTAACTTTTTAATGTATTTTTAATTATCATAAACTATATATGTGGTCACAAAATCCACATACTGAGCTAGATTAAATTAAATTACTCCTGCAGAATAATTCCTTTTGGAGTTTGCCTTTAAGAAATGTTTCTATTTTTTTTCAAGTCATTTAGAAACATATTTACCTAAAGCAGTTCTTAAACTTTTTTTGTTTCATGGGCAGTTGGGTGAAGCATATAGACTTTTTAATCACAATATTTTAAATCCATAAAATATATAACATTATAGAAGAAACCAATTATATTTAAATAAAGTAACTAAATTATTTTTAATAAATCTAGTTTGCAGTCTCCAAGTTAGGCACATAAGACTGAAAGAGTTTGAGTTTGAGTTTGTTTTGTTTTGTTCTTAAATGCAGATCTATAACTAGGAATACTTGTGGTTACAGAAAAACTTACAAATGTGCATGTTGAGTTGGGTGTTGTCAAAAGTGCAAAGAGAGAGTAGAATGGATGAGGGAAGGCAGTGGCAAATGAAGATAATTAAGTGGTCAGAGAATGGTAATTGTACAAATGACAATCTGACCTGAGACACAGGAGCAGAGAGGAAAGCCATCCTCCCAGCAAATTCTATCCTCACTCCCTTGATGATTTATATAAGAAGATGGGCTTAAAAAGAGACTCAATACCAATTGGAATACTGAAGGTGTTAGCTTGGGAGTTTAGGGGGAAAGCTTGCCTGAATTTAATTTGGACCACTGAAAAACCATGACATGAGGGAGGAAGCTATGGTAGTGGTTGTTGTAGGTGACTAAGCAGGAACTTGACCAAAGACATTTGATAATTAAAAGTCTGGTAGTAATTGT
The DNA here is from genome assembly GCF_016433145.1 of Gracilinanus agilis. NCBI lineage: Eukaryota > Metazoa > Chordata > Mammalia > Didelphimorphia > Didelphidae > Gracilinanus > Gracilinanus agilis. The sequence continues at coordinate 219,311,020 of NC_058133.1, forward strand.
CTTATTCATTATTAACATCTTGATCCCCAAACACAATGACTTGCACATAATAATGCCAAACAAAAATTAGTTGAATTAAGCTAAACCACTATTAGAAAGTAGTAGACATAACTTTTCTATATGGTATTATTAAAGAAACTTAAGAATTTTATATTTGACAAAAAATGTCTCTGGACATACATTTACTTATAATTAATTCATGAAATTACACCAATAAAGAGTTATTACTTTGGTCATCCTACTAAAATTATTACATACCTAGTGAAAAATAGTATAAATAATTTATAGCAATTATGATAGTAGTATAAATTAGAATCTGAAAGTATATATAACAGACTGTAGAGAAAAAATAAGTTCACCGAATGAACTTAGTGTCTATTTTCAACCATGACTTAGTTATTGGCATATAAATTTCAAGTTCTAATTTTATTGTTAATTTCTAGCAATTTTTTACCTGCTTCATCAGTAGTTGTTTTTCCTTCTAGTTTTAGGAAAACTTCATTCAGACTCATCATAGAAACACCATAATGAACAATGCCTTGGCCAATACAGCTATCAAGATCTCTGTAAAGGTCTAAAGAATACATCATAATATTATAGTTATAAAAATTATTACTTAGATTGATAGTAAGTATATTTCCAGATATACAAAAAGACAAAACAATCTTAGTGTTATCCTCAACTCTTCCTTCTACCATTTCCCCTTCCCATACATACTACAAGTTGCCAGATCTTATTATTTCTATTTGTACTACATAACTCCTATATGACCCCTTCTTTTCATTCACCCAGCCAATATCTTAGTTCAAACAATCCACTCTCCTCACCTGTACTATTGCAACATCCTTCTCATTTATCTCTTTGTCTCAATTTTTTCTCCATTCCAATCTGTTTTTAATATAACTGCCAAAATAAATCTCCAGTGATTCCTTGCTGCTTGTATAATTAAATTTAAATTATTCTGCTCGGCTTTTAAAGTCTTACAGAATCTGGTCTAGAATTTTCTCTCTCTCCTCATTATAAATTCTTCCACTTTTTATACTTTGTGGTCAGAACAAACTGGCCCTCTCTCTGTTCCTAAGAGGAATTCCTTTTTCTTGTCTTTTGTCTTGCATTGACAAGACTTTAGCATACTCTCTCCTCACCTCACAAAATTCCTCCCTTCCTTCAGGATGCAGCTAATTTCTTGATCATCTCAACTGCTATTTCTCTTGCTACCTCATAACAAAATAATTTGTATTTATTCCATATACACTTATATATCTATACACTCTCTCTAATTCCTTGAGAGCAAGACCAAGGTGCAGCAGGAAGCTGGAACAGACCAGTGCCAAGTAATCTCAGTTCCCTGGTCCCAGACATCACAGCACCCTAGCAGCCCATACCCATCCCATAGCAGGAACCACAATAAGAGAAAGGGTTAAGGTAGAAGGTATAAAGCAAAATACATGGGAGTCTTATGCTAGCATAATAAACAATATCAGTATGGGACCTAATTGTCTCTTCAGTAAGAGATGGATCCAAGTTCAAAGCTGTTTTAGGAAGAGGAAAAGAGGAAGCCAAAACCAAAATCTAAGCCGAGCCACTTTGAGAATAAGGTGAACCCCATTAATTTCTGCAGATGAGGTTTGGTCTAAGCCCCTCCATCCAGGACCAAACAGACCCTGCTTACATCACCCAAGAGTATAATAGGGAACAGAGTCTGATCCAAAGATAAAGCTACAAGGCAGAAACTGAGCCTAAAATTGCAAATGCAAAGAATAGAATATCAAAGTCAATTAAGAAATTTGAAGGAATGAGATAAACTAAAGGAGTAAATATGGAAGAAAAGAGTAATTCTACAATAAGTTTAAGGAGAGACTTGCAGAAAAGAATGTCTTGGCTATGAGAATAACAAAAGAATCTGAAAGAAATCAGAAATAATAATAAAAAAGAATTTTAAAGGAAATGACAGCTAGGAAGGAAGATAAATGTTGGAGGGGATGTGGCAAGTTGGGATACTAATGCATTATTAGTGGAGTTGTGAACTGATCCAATCATTCTGGAGAGCAATTTGGAACTATACCTCAAAAGTCATAAAATGGTGCATACCCTTTGATCCTGTAATACTACTCCTGAATCTGTATACCAAAGAGATCTCTCTTTTTCTGGTAGCAAATAATGGGAAATTGAAATGTCCATCAATTGATGAATGACTGAACAAATTGTAGTATATGTTGGTGAAGGAATACTATTATGCTATAAGAAATGATTAGTAAGATGATTTCAGAAAAAGCTGTAATGTTGCAGAGTAACAGCAACACTACACAATAATCAGCTATGGAAGACTTGGCTACTCTTAGGAATGCAATGATCTAGGACAATACTGAGGTACATATGATGGGAAATGCTATCCACTTCCAGAGAAAGAACTTTTGCAGTAGGATGTAGATTAAAGCGTACTATATTCCATATCAGCTTATTTACAGTTTTATTTTAGGTTTTTGGTTTTGTATGAGTGCTCTCTTACAACAATGTCCAATATAGAAGTGTGTTTTGCATGATAATGCATTCATGGCCCAGATCAAATTGCTTACCATCTCTGAGTAGGGGGAGGGAAGGGAGAGAAGGAAATGGTTTGAATCTTATAATTTCAGAAAATGTATGTTAAAAATTGACATTATATGTAATTGTGAAAATAAAAGTATCTCTGAGTGAAAAAGAAGAAATAATATCTTAGAACAAATAGTGGCAAAAACACTTTCCCAAGAACTGAACTCCTTGATAATTAGAATAAGCCAAACAGGAAACAATGATTCCATAAGACAAGAATTGGCAGGGGAAGTGGGAGAGTACAAATATGGGGAAAATGGAAGAAAATGTAAAGTATGACTATTTTTTAAAACTGACTAGGAAAAGAGGTTGAAGAAATACCTAAGAATTATCAGACTACTTTAAATTAATACTCTAAAAAAAGTCTGGATATCATAATTCAACAAATCATTTTGGACAACTTTCCAAATCTGTTGGAACCAAACAGCAAAGTGAAATTAGAAAGAATCCAGCAGTTACTAAAAGAAACACCAAAATGTGAAAAATTCTAAATAATTTCATAAAGTCAACCCAGGACATTCAGGATAAAAGAAAAAAATTCTAAATACAAAATGAAAAAGTTCAAATGCCAAGGAATCGCTGTCTTGATCACATAAATCATGGCAGCTACTATGATAAAGAAGAGAAGAACTTTGAACACAATATTCCAAAAAGCAAAAGGCAAGTGCTTACAACCAAAATAGTTGGCAGAGTTGAATGTAAAAGAACTGAGAGGGTATTTAAAAGAGAGGATTTTTCAGCCTTCTTGATGAAAAGACCAGAACTGAACCAAAACTTAGAAATGGAACTCAAATCTCACTTTCTATATGGAATTTACAATGGTAAATCAGATAATTTTCTGACAATACCAGATATAAGAATTTTGAAAGACAGGCTAAATGTATGCAGTCATTAATTAGAGAATAACACCATTTGTGTTCCAACTGAGTTTGGTCTCTGGAATTTTGAACTGATTTTTGAATTTTTGGATTGAATTTTAAATTGAAAGTTCCCCTTCCTTATGGAGAAAAAAAGGTTAGGTAGTAGGATGGGGAATCTTTTCTCAAGTCTGATAAAGTAAAAGTGAAAGATGGACAGGAAAATAAAAAACTAATTGGAAATTAAATAATATGATTCTCCAAAACCAATTTGTCAAAGAAGGAATCATAGAAACAATCAACAATTTCATTGAAGAAAATGACAATGATGAGACATCCTACCAAAATCTGTGGGATGCGGCCAAGGCAGTACTCAGGGGCAGTTGCTCAGCCCGCGATTTAGTGAGAGCCCTTTATAGCCTGGAAATGTCTCGATTCCACATACCTTCCACGCTGTGCCCTGTTGTGGGGTTCCTCCATTCGTCTGGACTTGTTTTTATGTCCCCTTGAGGAGTTTTGTGTGTTTCGGTCAGGAGAGGTTAAGAGCTGCTTCTTACTCTGCCGCCATCTTAACCCGGAACTCTCAATTTTATTTTTTTATTTGCATGTCCAATTCATTGATCTTTGCCCTCCCTAATTTGTTAATACATGCATTCAAAGATATAAATTTCCCCTTGAGTACTACTTCCAACTCTGTGATTAGCTGTTGATGTGAGACAGCAGAGATAAGTAGAGCTTGCACAAATAAGAAGTAGAGCTATGTTATGATAAAATTTTCGGAGACTATATATTAAATTATAATTATTTGCTAGTTAAAGTTGAGGAGAGAGAGACAGAGAGACAGAGAGAGAAAAATCACCAAGTTACCCTAACTAAAAAAAAATTCTGCTTCCATTCTTCCCTGAATCCAGCACCCAGCTGAGGTTCAAGTAGAATACTACAAAAAAGGGAGAGAGATTACATTATGCTCCAGTTCCCGCTCAGGCAGAGTCCTGTGCCCAAGAGAGCATACTTCTGCTCCTCCTTTTTAAGATCACAACTTTTATGTCACTTCTTGAGCATAATATGCTGTTTCCTATTCATAGCTATTATGAAGCTCCATTTTCTTTCTGGGCAATACACGATTTTAATTCAGAGAAAGTAATTCTCCTGAATTTCCAACATTGTATTTCCTGAATATCTATGTGAAAAACATAGAATTCAATTTTGTTTCCAAAGAACAAATGTGAAAAGGAAACTCCATTTCTTCTCTTTTGAGGTCAGAGACTATGGCTATGGAACATGCCATATACTCTCATGTGTTTGTTAGTTTTTGTTGAATTACTTTCCCCTTTTATTTATTTGTTTATTTATATTTCATGTATAAGAGAGTGTAGAGGTGTTCTTTAGAAATAAAAATGATACAAAGACAATAAAATAAAATAAACTGAGGAGTCAGATAGCAACTAGTAGAAGTATGACACAATTTCCCAAATGGAATTTAGTCCTACTCATTTAATTCGTGGTCCAACTCATTGCTCATTTGCAGTGTCTATCCAAGATACATATATTAATGTCCTTATTCATCAGTCTCTCCATACAGAATGACAGAAATAGAGAATTTTAGAGTTACAAAGAACCTCAGGAGCCATTTGCTGTAAATTTTAGTCATACTCGAATATTGACTTCAACATATCTACCTGACAAGCAGTCATCTCACTGCATAGCACAATTTTGACAATAGATACTCTTCAATAAGAGGCAGCTAGGGTTCAAGTCTTGCCTTAGATATGTTCTAGCTGTGTGACCCTGGGCAAGTCACTTAACACCCAATACCTAGCCCTTACTGCTCTTCTGCCTTAGAAGCAATATACAGTATTCATTCTAAGACAGAAAGTAAGGGTTTAAAAAAAATAAAGAGGCAGCTGGGTGGTTCAGTGGATAAAGCCCTGGGCCTGGATTCAGGAAGACATGAATTCAAATACTGCCTCAACCATATACTAACTGTGTGACCCTGGGCAAGTCATTTAACCTCTGTTTGCCTTAATTCATTGGAGAAGGAAATGGCAAATCATTCGAGTATCTTTGAAAACCCAGTATGGTCCATGGGGCTATGAAGAACTGAATGTGACTGAACATCCTTCATCCTTTTAGCATTAATGATGTATTTTACATCTGCAATGAAAGGCATAAAGTAACCACTTGTTAATAATCAGCATTGGCTAAATATATTATTGCAAACAGCTGATTTATTAAACTTATCTCAGTTTATCTAATTATAGAAATTATGAAACATTTTGGATTTGATCTAAACTTGATTTTTCAATTAAGTGAAAAATGAAAAAGGAAGCACTGCTCTTTTTACTTACCAGTGACTGATCACATTTTCTTTCCAGTGATAATGACCTGTCACTTATTTTCCTTAAGGATTATAGGTTTTCAGTTGCATGCAATACCAAGAGACTGAATTGCTTTCCGGTGCTTGTGGATATCATTAGTAATGGACTCCTTAAAATGTTTAATTCCTCAAAGCAAATTCAGACTTTGAGAAACATATTTCCTTATGTAAGTATAATGGTGAGAATTTTTTTATCCACTATTGCTAAGAAATAAAATATTGTAAGAGAGAATTTTCCAGCTAACAGAAATTTAACCCTTTATTATCTAAAATATTTTTATATTATCTTTTTTTGTAAAGAACTCTTCGTAAAGGCACAAGTCAAGATAATACCCTTTAAAAACAAAGGAAAAACAATAGCATTTCTCTCTGTTTCTGTCTCTCTGAATCTCAAATGGAGATGAGTGAATCATGACCTAGACTTTACCGTGCTATAGCCTGTCCTCACTTGGTGGGTGGTTTGAAAGTTATGAGGTAGTTATTTTTTATTGCCTAGTATTTTCACATAGTTGTCTTAGCCATAAGTTCTCCTTTCTCACTTCTCAGCAGCTAAGAGGTGCAGTGGATAAAGTGCTGGGCCTAGAGTGTAGGAGATCTGAGTTCAGATCTTACTTCAGACACTAACTAGCTTGTGATCTCAGGCAAGATATTTAATTACTGCCTTGCTTCAGTTTTCTCAGTTAAAAGATGGGGATCATAAGGGGCAACTAGTTGGCCCAGTGGATAGAGTGCTAGGCCTAGAGACAGATAATGCTGAGTTCAAACCTGACCTCAGACACTCCCTAGTTTTATGATTCTGGACAAGTCACTTAACAACCCAATTTTCTAGCCCTTGCTGCTCTTCTGCCTTGGAACTAGTATTGATTATTAGTATTGAATATTAGTATTGATTCTAAAAAATGTAAGATTTAAATTAATATCCAGTAACTCCAAGTATTATATTATATATATATATATTTATTATATTTATTTATTAATAATCACTTGAAGTAGAGGATATAAAAAGACAAGAGCAAAAGCCTGAGGAAAGGCAGCTTTCCCAGCCACCTTCCTGGGGGGAAAAAGAGAGTGAGATGTGGGGTTACAGAAACTTTATCTCCCAAATGTAAGGATGTAACATGAGGATGAAAGTGGGATTCTGGGAAATGGAGTCTGGGGTACAAAATTCTAATTACACAGAAAGAAGGTAAGGGTTTTTAATCTAATAAAAAAGATGAGGATAATAATAGAATCTACCTCTTATGGTTGTTGTAAGGATCAAATAAGATAATATTAAAAAACGCATTTAGCACAATGCTTGGTACATAGCAAGTACTTAATAAAAGCTTATTTCCTTCAAACTACCCTTGTAGCCACACCATGTTTTTTTTTTGTTTTTGTTTTTGTTTTTTAAACCCTTGTACTTCGGTGTATTGTCTCATAGGTGGAAGATTGGTAAGGGTGGGCAATGGGGGTCAAGTGACTTGCCCAGGGTCACACAGCTGGGAAGTGGCTGAGGCCGGGTTTGAACCTAGGACCTCCTGTCTCTAGGCCTGACTCTCACTCCACTGAGCTACCCAGCTGCCCCCACACCATGGTTTTTTGTGATGCTCTGGATGTAGAATTATTCTTTTCTTCTGGGTCAATTTCTTAAGCTTCTTTTAACTCAAAATATTTCTTCACTGTGTACATTGTTTTATCCTCTGGCTCATCTCTTTAGCCGTTGACTTTGGACTTCATGTTACCAGCAGTTTTCCATCATTTCCCACATCCTTGAATTGAAAGGACAGGCTCTATTTTATTCTCTTCCCTCTCTGCTCTGAATGTGGTGGCTCCTTGCCAATTGGAAGAATCTATCTAAATTTAGCCCCACATCTGAGCCCCAAAGTACGCCCAGAGGTAGAGACATTGATATCCAGTATGGAGGATTTCTAGACTTAACACACAAAACTTGAGGCTTTTTTAAGTCTAATTTTCTGCCATGTCTCAATGTTCTGCACCATTTGTAGACCCAGCATTATAAAAATGAAATCCAGGACTATGATGCTGGCAAATGAGAATAAAATAAATAAAATAGGAATAAATAAAAATTAAGAAATACTCTTCAGGAAGAAATTTTAGGAGTTTGCAATATACTTGATATGGATATGCAGGGGTTGCAGTGATACTGAGAAAAAAGACTTAAAGGAGATTTTTAGACCTTCTATCCTATAAGATGGGTAAAATGAATTATATTGACATTTATAAATGTACATTTATAAATTTATTTCATTTTGTTTTATTTATATTTGTTTTTATAAATTTAATAAGGTTAGAGGAAGAAAATAATGTATTCTTTCTGAGGCATGTTGTATTTGAAGGGATGGTAAGAGATGCATGTGGAGAAGGCCTGTAGCTGTGATACATCTGAAACTCAAATATGGTGAGAGATTAGAAGATCCAAGTTTAGGAATCACATTGGTAGAAGTTATAATGGACACCATGAGAGTATATAAACTTGTGAAAAAGATGAGGTCAAGAAAGCTAAGGACAAAAGAATAGACACAGTTTCAGGAAATGGAAAAAAAAAAGAAAACAAGACAGAAAAACAATTAAATTCTTTCCTTTTCCTCCAGATTCTCACTGTTTTCTTGTTACCCACTTGCTATATAGGATTCCACTTGTAGTTAAAGTATTAACTAACCTCATTAGCAGCAGTCTATTCTCTACTTCTGTAATTTCTACTCACTCTTATCCTTACATTAGAACTTTCCTCTTCTATCTCTCTTTTCTTTGAGTCCTTTCTAGGTGAATTGTTTTACAGATTAGTTTATTAAGTTAATTAAGACAAGTGAATTATGCCTGCTCATGATAATTTTTTAAAAGGGCCTTCAAAGACTGCAAGGAAAAGATGGACAAAAATAATAGCTCTCTTAGAGTGACAAAGAATTGGAAATTGAGGAACTGCTTGAACAACATATGGCCTGTGATTGTGATTGAATACTATTGTGCTATAAGAAATGAGAAGGGGATTGGGAAGGTCTATAAGAACTGATGCACAGTGAAATAAGCAGAACCAGTAGAATATTAGTAAAAGCAATATTGTAATGATGATCAACTGTGAAAGATAGATGCTCTGATCAATACAATGATCCAAGACAATTTCAAAGGACTCATGATGAAAAAAAATGCTATCCAATGCTAGAGAATGAGTACAAATTGAAGTATAATTTTTTACTATTTTTTCTTGCTTTTTATTTTGTGATAAGACACATATGGAAATATGTTTTTCATGGTTTCACGTGTATAACTGATACCAGATTGTTTGCCTTCTCAGTGGGTAGGGGAAATCTAGTGGAAAGGAGAGAATTTGGAACTCAAATTTTTACCAAAGAAAAGAATATTAAAAATAAATAAATAATGCATTCATTAAATGCAAACAAAAGAACAAAAAAATTTAGATCCATAAGAGAACAGTGTTTCGAAATGTAATTATCAAAGAAAAACTGTGTTTAGTCAATCAATACACATTTATTACACTCCTCTTAGGTGCCAGGAAGTATCCTAAGCTCTCGGGGTACAAAAAGAAAGGCAAAAGACAGTTTTGCACTCAAGGAATTCAATCTAATAGAGGAGAAAATATGAATATGAAAAAATTAATGAGTGAAAAAATATTTTAAAAAGAACAAAAGAAGCAAGATAGAAACATGATAAATTATAAATAATAAATGGAGAGAATATTCTAGAATTAAGAGGAACTGGAAATGTTTCCTAAAAAAGGTGGCATCTTACTGGAGCTTGATGGAAGACAACTAAGCCATGAGGTGAAGATGAGAAGGGAGAGCATTCCAAGTGTGAGGGACAGTCAGTTAAAATGGACAGTCAGGAGACAGAGTGCTCTAATAATATCTAGAACAGTGTCACTGAATAAGAAGACAGCAATGTGGAATAATGCATAAGAAAGATGGAGAGAGCACAGATTTGAAGGTTTTTAAATGCCAAAGAAATTATTTTATATTTTATCCTAGAGTTGATAAGGAGCCACTGAAGTTTATTGATTAGGGAGTAAAAAGAGAAATGATCATATATGCACTTTAGAAAGATTAATTTAACAGTTAAGGTGGAAAATTGTACTTGAGTGGAGAGAAATGTATGTCAGGCAAACCTACTACAAGACTAATAATTCAGGCCTGAGGCATTTATAGCTCACTCATTTCATATATGAATTTGAGAGTTCCTTTCTCTTGTCATTTGTTAATCATAGTTGTTTCCTCTGTTAAGAACATATCTTCCCTAAGTTAAAGCTATGTAAAAGCCTTCTTAACTTTATCATGGAGATTAAACATTATGCTTCTGCTCTTCACTTCCTAGAAAAATGTCCATCCCTGGAAAACTGACATCATCATTTTTTTTAACAGTTTTTGTTTTACTTCTTAAATTAAATAGCTAATAATATTCTTTAAACTTTCAGTTAACTGTATCGTTTAAGTTTGGCTCTATGGATAGCACTCTTTTCTGGGAATTGATGGCCACCAGCATTTCTCCTTACATTGCAATGAGCAGTATCTATGATTACAAAGTAAGAAAAGTTATTTGAACATCAACGCATTTTATTATGAAAGAATAGATTTTATTTTTATACACATCAGTTTTCTTCTTAAACAATATATGTTGATATGTGTAGTGCCTAATTCAACTGTTTTTTGCATGTCCCAACATGTAATGGTTTAAAACAAAATACTGAATTCTATGTTTTGAGTAGATGCCTAGTTACACTTTGAGAAAAAGCTCAGTGTTTGCTGAAGCATACTATCTCTACCAGGTTCCCTGAACATAGTTAGAAAATTATTATAAATACACATTTTATGCAAATGAATTTAGAAATATTTTATTAAACTTCAGACTTCAAAACCACTTTGTACCTCTTCTTTTCTCTTTTTAATCAGATAAGAGCTCAATCCCAACTAAGGATTTCAGGCCTCTACCCTTCTGCATATTGGTGTGGGCTGGCCCTGGTGGATGTTCCCTTGTACTGTTTGATACTCATTGTAACATATATATCTATGCATATTAAAAGACATAGAGACATCCCAGAATTATCACCTCACATAGCAGTGGAGTTTGCTAGGGTAAGTATAAAAATACACACAGAAAAAAAAAGATAATATCTGTAGTTGAAGCAAAATAATGTAAAAAAATCACTTAAATTTTTAATATTACATAAATGAAAACTATAAAAGCTGATATATTTTCCAGAATAAAATGTGCCTTATCTGTGTTTAACATTATCTTTCATTAATTTCAGGTCCTGTCAAGCATTGGTTACGCAGCATCTATTATCTCTTTCATGTATATGATTTCATTCATCTTTCGCAAAGGAAGAAAAAATAGTAGCATTTGGTCTCTTTGCTTCTTTAGTGTAAGTGCATATAAATAATGCTTTCATTTTCTAAGATCTTTATAGAAATCTGTGTAGCCACTTTTGTCTTTAAAATGACTTGTAGAGTAAAATAATATTATAGTAGAAATGTATGGTATTGCTGTTAGATAATTAATTGTACAGGAACAAAATTGACTGAATTTCTTTTGCAGGATGACTTTAAAATGATTTAAGTTCTCCAGTTAGCCTTAAATTCCCTAAATATATTCCTATTCATCTCACTTCAGTTCTTCTATAGAAAGAGAACAAAAGAATTCAAGACTAATTACTATAAGCCTGTGGGAACTTCCCATAATGAACACATAAGATTATGTATTTTGTATGTGGTGAGGAGAGAAAGGAAGAGTTGTTTAACTATGTGCATATGACTCAAGAATGACCTGAAGAAATCTCATCTGTGTGAGCTCTATCCTAGTCCTTGGAAAGCTGGTGATGCCTGGAAAGCCAGAATGGTATCTGAGAAAGAGATTCAAAGCAAGCCTGTAACTGTTAAAATGAAACAATCTCTCCTCTAGTTGCCAAGGGGCTTTTCAGGCTAGATGTATATATGGCACAGTGAGTAGAGGCCGCGGTCACATAGCTAGTGAATGTGAGAGATGTGATTTGAAATCAGATTTGAAATCAGAAATACCAACCCAAAATAAATACAGACTGCAAAACACAGGCATGGGCAAGACAAAAGGAATTGTGGATATGGTGAAAGGGAATTTGGGTAATGTAGTTTCAGGGGGTTCAAGATCTTCCAACTTTACATAAGAAAGAGAATGAAGGCAACCATGAAAAGGTTCTTAGTTTTTTATACAAGCATTTCCAATAACCAAAAATTAAAATTTGCCTTAATCTCAAAGAAGGCTGAGATTAACTAGTTGTGGTCATTGTTCACTCATTTCAGTTTGTGTTCAACTCCCTTCATGACCCTATGTTGGAGTTTTCTTGGCAAAGATACTGACATGGTTTCCCATTTCCTTCTTTAGCTCATTTTACAGATGAGGAATAGAGGTAAACAGGGTTAAATGACTTGCTTAGTCTCCTAGATAAGAAGTATCTGAGGTCAGATTTGAACTTGTAAAGATAAGTCTTCCTGACTTCAAGACTGAGCACTATCCACTGTGCCACCTAGCTGCTCCAAAACTAACTAAAGACATCTATAAATTTAAATTATAGCAAAGAGTCCAATCTCTGTCTTAATGTTAGGAATTTTCCTAACTAGGGCCTTGGAGCAATTGTTATTTAATTTATAAGTTTTCGCTAACCTGAATTCCCTAAAGCCACAGAACAGATAACCACGTGGATTTCAAGCATTTTTTTGCCCCTAGTCTTAAACTAATTTAATTATTAAGACTGGCTATTACATATATATGATATAAATAGAAGATAATCTTATAGGAAGTGATTAACAGGGAGAGGAATCATAGGAGAGAACTCCTCAAGAAGATGGATTGGAGCTTTATAGGAAGCCAAGAAAGTTAGGAAGCAGAAGTAAAGAGGAAGATTATTTTAGGAAAAGAATATCCATTGAAAATCACTCAACCAGGAGATGATTGTTACTTGAGAGTTACAGCAAGTAGAACAATGTTGATGTACGGCAGAGGGGAGTAAAATGTAAAAAGACTGGAAAGGCAAGGAAATATATTAAAGGTCTTTAAATTCCAAACTGAGGATTTTATATTTAATGCTGGAAGCCATAGGGAACCATTGGAATCTATTGGGTAGTCAGGCAATATGATCAGACCAGGGTTTTAGCAAAACCACTTTGGCAGCCTAATGAAAATTGGGCAGAGGAGGGGCTAGATATCTGAAATAAGAAGACCAATTAGAAAGCTAAGAAAACTGAGGAATGATGAGAGTCTGTAGTAAAATGAGGTTAAATGAGTCTAGAGAAAAGGCACCTATAGGGCATATATGAATATAGCAAGAAGATTTTACAATATATAAGATATATGGAATGAGTATGAATGAGGCATTGATGAGGACACTAAGGCTACTAGCCTGGATAATTAGGAGAATGGTAGTACCTTTAATAGTAACAATAAAGTAGAAAAAAAGGGAAGGTTTGGGGAAGAAAGATAATCAGTTCTCTTTTGGACATATTGAATTTGAGGACTATGGGACATCCAGTTTGATATGTCTAATATGAAGCTGGTGATATGAGACTAGAGCTCAGAACGTGGGATAGAATTTGGAATTCAAAATTCTGTAGGATTACTGACCAGTTAAAAAAAAAGTCACTCCCATAAGTTTGAGCAAGTTATTGAAAGCCTGGACCCTGGTGTTCTCTAAGTCATTAATGGGTTGAAACCACATTTTGTTCCAGAGAATTGATAAATTTGCCTATAGCTTTACTTTTTGTCAGTAGATGCCACTAATGGGTAGGTTTTTTTCTTTCTAAGGGTTGGGCTTGAGTTCTGTTGTTTTAGATTATGACTTCCTTTTGTTCGTCTGGCAGAAAACAAAGCCTATAGCCAGAGGCTGAGTTCTAGAGATTAGGCTCTAGGAGGGTAGGACAAAGCCTGAGTGTCTTTCAGAGGCTAAATTTGGGAGGGACAATAAGGTGTAGCTGAGATTCTATTTAGTTTCTAAAAGACTGAAGGATCTTTTCTCCTGCTTCCCCCTGAGGCTAAAACTGCTAAAACTATGTGCCTTCTTCTTTGGGCAAAAGGGCGGCTTAATTGTAGCTGGCCCCACCAGGCTTTAGCTTCTACCTTAAGACTTTAAAACTAGAGACATGTGTAGTTTTGGAATAAAAATAGAAAACAAGGCTAAGACCTAATTTTAGCCTAAAAAATTGACTCTCCCTAAAAAAAAACTCTACTAATATGCTGAGTCCAGTGCCTTCTGCTTTGGTGAGGAGCAGGGCTGCTTCTAAACCTTCTAGGTGTGATCTCTGGGCTATCTAAGAAACAAAGCAGTCTGCTAGGTCCAGTAAGGCAACTAAAAAATAGGATTCCTTTCCTGGTGAAACTAAGGGTCAGCTAATTGGGTTATTTGTTCCCTAAGCAAAGGGTTAGGGTTGGGTCAGGGCCCTGCAGCCAAGGTTAAAAGCAGCTGCTTTTAATGTATTTTAAAGGCTAAAGGAAAGAAAATGTTTGATCTCACCAGTCTGGCAGCTTTATATAAATTTCAGATCCAAAGCAAGCTGTGAAAAAGGCTGACTTAGGGGATAGTCATAAAGTAAAGAAAAATTCAAGAAAATTTAGGAAGATTGAGAAAGTCCGAGACCGAAATGTGGTATACCAAAAATAGTCAATATAGAAGGAACTCTGGGAAGATAGGCACTCTACAACATTATTGGTAGAAGTATGAATTTGACAATAATTCTCAGGAAAAATAATGGAACTATGCAATGTAAGGGGTAAAATTATGGTTGGACTGAATATTCAAGAGTGGTTGCCAGGAATTAAGTACTTAATTCCAAATGAAAGACTCAAGTCAGAATGACTTTTATGGTAGTTTATTTATAAATAGGAAGAGTGAGAGCAAGGAAAATGAGAGAAAGAGAGAGATAATTACTCCAGCCTGGTACGAACCAGGCAGGACTTCAGAGGCCCCAGCAAAGGGCCTACAGAAGTTAATTAAACAAGGCTTCTAGCCACGAGGCCTCTTCCAAGACAAGGGGCCTCTCCAGAGGTTAGTGCCTCCAGAAAGCCAAGGAAAGGGAATCAGCCTTTCCACTTATCCACATGGCAGTCCAAAGGGAATCAGTCTGAGGTCTCATACCCAAGCTCCTCCAAGACTAAGTTCAAAGGGGAAAAACCCTTCACAGGAAGTTACTATCATATTTAAAAGACAGTTCTTTGCGTCACTTCCTATGTCTTTCTTCCACTTATACGTGGACAAATAGCAGCTTTAACTTTGCTCCAGACTGTCCAGGGGACAGTCAGTTGTTTTGATTTGTCACTTGCTAACACATGTGGGTCATAGACTTCCCTCCCCCCAATTAATCCTTAAATCCTGGTGGTTAAAATCTAAAGAATCAATAGGGGAGAGATAATCCCATCTTCACAGCAAGAAAAGTCTCTTAGATGTTAATTCCCAGATTTTCCGTGAACTATGATCATGATAGGTAACATATTGCTCTTTAAATTTTTCAAAGCATTTTGCACATATCATTTCATCTGAGCCCTATATCAGTCTTGTGAGACTAATACTGCAGATATTATTACCTTGATTCTGGTTTGAGAAAACAGACTTAGTAAGATTAAATGACTTGCCTAAGGTCCCAGAGTTAGAGTCAGAAGTGGAAGTTTAACCGAGGTCTTTTTTACTTCAAGTCTGGCAATCAACCTACTATGCTACACTAGGTCTCTTAGCATATATTATGGAAGTATAAGACAAAACCAAATAACTCATATATAAAATATATCAAAATATTCATTGCAATACTTTGTTAGAGAGAGAAAGCAGAAAGAAAATATGTGCCTTTCAATTGGTGAATCATTTATACAAGTGATCTATGAATATCATGATATATTGGTGAGAAATTGATGAGAAATCACAAATTGGATGAATTCTGAGAAACATAAGGAGGCATATTTAATAATGTAAATGAACAGAACACTAAAAGGTAACAGAACTTAGATTAAAGGCAATGACCATCATTGGTTCCAGAGGACAGGGAACTATGGGTTCCAAATGACTCATATGAGGTTTTTTTTTTTTAATTGGTTTTGCTCAACTGTTTTGATTTTTGATAACTAGGGATCCTTGATGTGGACAAGGGTAAGAGGTGTTGGAAAATTCCCAAAGTATTAAAACCTAAAAGGTATAATTAAAACAAATTAAAATGATCCTAGTTTTCCAGAAAATACTAAATATAGTTTGATAGGCATGAACTATATGTGTTGGTTGGTCAGTAGAATAAGTTTGAAGTTAAAACAGGGAACCAGATGGTGGAGTGATCTGGAAGCTAGCAGAGGAGTCTGAATTTGAAAGAATAGGCAAATGAGTGACATAATGAAGCAATGTTAGGAAAGATTATTCTGATAAGAAGATAAAAGATAGATTAAAATCAGAATGAAGCAGATACAATAATATAAGCATAATAGCCTAGATGTCATTGATGGCAGTGAAATGGGCATAAAGAGAAAACATGAGAGACAGTTCATTGGGGTGAAATAATAGGATAAGGTGCTAGCTCAGGTTTAGGTGACAAAAAAGAAGGCAGAGTTAATTCTATCCATATGAATAGCCTAGAAGTTAGTAAAAACTATATGATCAAGCCAAAGATAATAATTTGTAGAAACCACTATTTATGGGGTGGGGGAACTATCCTCATAGGATGCATTTTTATAGCATTTCTTTGTTCTTCACAGAATATTTCCATCAAGTAAAGATGCAGGTCCCAACCCTGAAGAGCCAGAAGATGAAGATGAAGATGTTCAGGAAGAAAGAGAAAGAACATCAAATGCATTGACTACTTCAAATCTTGATGAGGTAATGAATAAATAAGTAAAATACCATTTATTGAAATACATAAATGTTTAGTTGAACCAGTTATCAAGTAGAGTAAATAATTTTCTCTCTACAACTTAAAAGTTTTTCAGTTTCTCTCATATTTTTATGTGTGTGGAATGGTTATCTACATTAATATCTCATATCTTAAAAAAGCTGGCTTTTTTCCCCAGCTAATTCACTCAGTCTAATCTGCTTTCATACTTGCAGATTTAACTCACCAGAGTACTACTTTGTGGATATACTCACATTTTAAAAAATCAATTTTTAAGAAATTAAAGTTCTTTTTTATCTTTATACCATGAAATGTGCACATACAAATGAGACATCAATCTGAATCTTTTTAAAAAGTGACTAGATCTTTTAAATGTATGTCAGTCCATTTTCTGTCTCCTTTCCCAGCCAAATTGCTCACAGTCTATCTGAAAATTGTTTAGCACAAAGATTTTAACAGTTTTTACTGATTCAAATTTCTTTTGCTATTCTTCTCAGTCACTGAACTGTTCACCTATGAAAGCTGCAACACCCTACATCTTTCACTGGTTGATTGAATTATTTTTCTTTACACAAAAGTACTCTTGTTCTTTTCAAACCAAACTTCTCCATGTGAAAGAAGAGTACTTTAAAGGGACATGATGCATGATGATTGATTTTTAAGGTTATTCAGAAACTCTAAAATGAAAGGAGCAGAGTAAAATATTATCCTTTTGAGGAAATAAGGTTTGTCAAGCTTATGAATAATTGTATATCCTGAAAAAGATTTTTTGCATCAAAGGATTGAATGAAACTAATTGTAAGGAATGTTGAGTAAGTATCAAGACTCTGTTTCATTGTTGTTGTTGTTAAATTGAGATGATATAAAATAAGTTGTGGGAAGGTTTGGTTTGACTGCTTTGATGGAGAGCATAGCTTGAGGGGCAGGTCAGGAGGGCTGTGTAATGACAATCACAAGAAAACTCTCAACTCCTTTTTCCTTCTACTTTACTTGTTATTTTATTAATTATGTCATCCTGGTTCCAAAGTAATCATGGAACATATTTTGACATTTCCTCATTAATAACTAAAATTAAGACAATATCTCATTAATTAATTTGCTCTATACCCCACTCCCATTTAAATATCACTTTAAAAATAAACAGGAAATTTCTAATAAAATTTTGCTTATCTTTCTCTACATCAAACGTTTAATTTCCTAGAATTAAATGACCATTGAGGTTGTTATTTACACAATTTACTAAAAATCCAACACAATATAAGGAAAGAAACAATTATTAACAAGTTTCACTTAAGAATGGTGGATTTTGTTTAGAAAATTGAGAAGCCAGTTGAAGAGATTCAACTCTCTTAGAGTGGAAACCAAAGTCTTTTAAATATTCTTGTTATAGTATTTCTTTTTGCACGGTAAGAATTAAATTCAGTCTTTTAGAAAAGATAATTTTTTTCTTAGTCCTTTCTTTCAGTACTTCATTCAGTCTATTTTTAGATAATTAGGTAATTTTCTAGGATCACAGTTAAATTCTCAAACTCTTCACAGACTCCTCAAAGACGACAGTCAAACTGTTAAATACCTCACAATTCCATTGACTTGAAAGAAAAAGAGTTTTCCATAGTCTTGTACATTTGCATATTTCATAGTGTGCATATCGAAGTCAGTTATACAATGATGAGTGTATATATGATGTATGATGACTTTAATTTAATTAGAGAAAATTTTAGCTCACATAAACTTGTACTTTGATAAATATAACGTGCCCTGACAATTCAGTGGAACATCCAACCCTTCTAATTTTATAGATGAAGAAACTGAGCCACAGAGAAGCTAAGTGACTTATCCAGGGTCAGAGGGAAATTGGATGGCAGAACTGGGATTTGAACCCAAGCTGACTCTTATCCCAGAATACCAGTCTACCTTTCATGTATCTGTGATCATATCAGTGGTGTTGCACCACTCATGTAGAGTAATACTTTGGATGCTGTCTTATTTGGTGTAATTCTGATCAACATCTTTCCATACATTCTTCACAAAGGATTTATTCAACACATTAGAAGCCTTCATTTGGTATAATAAAAAAATAAACAAACTTTTTGCATCTTTTAGTATCCATTTATTGCCCCTCACTCTCACTGCATGACCATCCACATTTTTTTCTAGTCATACATATCTTTTGATAATGTCTTTTCATGTCATTTCTAAAATGTGATTATCGTTAGCCTAGATACCCAATTTTTATCTTTCCATTGCCCCAAGGGTCAACTGTAATTTTTATTCTTTAGATATTATGATGAGCCATGATCCAAATCCATTCATCATGAAAATAGTGATATAAAAATGGGCTTTTGTGGCCTTCAGCCTCTTGAGATTACACAAAATGTATGTGATACTTCCAGTGTCCATTCATGTATAGTTAAAGACCATCTCCCCCTAGATGTGAACACATGCTGGAACAGTGCTCTTAACTACATCATATAGGTATTTCTCTGAGTGTAGCATTCTTTGGTTCATAGTTTAGGACAGAGAATGGGGTTCAGTCTGGGAGAATACAGCATTCAAACAAGAACTATGGGGGAAATAAAAATGTTCTTTTTCAGAAACCCGCCATTATTGCTAGCTGTCTACGCAAGGAATATGAAGGCAAAAAGAAAAGTTGCTTTGCAAAGAAAAAGAAGAAACTGGCTACAAGAAATATTTCTTTCTGTGTTAAAAAAAGGTTTGAAAAGAACAGAATTGTTAGTAGAATCCCACCCCACACACATTTTCTGTTTAGGGCTGTGGAGGGTCCTGATTGTTTGAGAATATCAGAGACAATTGATTTAAATAAAATTCCCCAATAGGTAATTGCACTGGGAAAATGAGTTTGTACTACTAATATGTTTGCTTTATTAATAGTTCTGATTAAAACAACAACTATTTCCTAAAATAGGAAAATAATTATTTCTTCATTAAAACCATAAATTTCCTATTGAGTTACATGACACTGGACTCAGAGCAGCAGAGATTTTTATGATATAAAAACCAAACACTCCTGTGCCACAGTTGCAGAATGGGCTATGGAACAAACTGTTAAATTAATCAAGATTTCAGTTACAAGGTGTAAAAGCAGGGTCCAATAAAATTTCTTGTTTATATTCATTAACCCAGTAATTTAAAAGCATACTATCTGCTTTGAGTCCAGTACAAATTGTGCAGATCTGGCATATGGCTAACTCACTAGTAAAGTACCATGATTAAAAAAGAATCAAGACCCCCCTATTTCACATTCTTAAAACTTTTTCCATCCCTTAATATTTGCTGACACTGGGAGAACCCTGTACTATAGAAGATGCACCTTATTATCTTTTTTTTTAACATAAGCCATTTTTGGCATAAAACATTAATGAAGTAAGTAATCTCATGCAAGATATGAGAAGTATCCAGCAGTGAGGTCATAGAGTGAGAAGAAAGAAGGCTTGTCTTCCTGAGTTCAAATCTAAACTCATGCACTTTCTAACCATGTGGCCCTGGGCAAGTCACTTAACTTTTTTTGACTTAGTTCCTCATCCATAAAATGAACTGGAGAAGCAAATAGCAAACCACTCCAGTATCCTGTACCCCCCAGTGAGGTCACAAAGAATTGGACATGGTTGAAATGGCTGAACAACAACACTAGAAATATCAGACTGCTAACATATCACCAAGGCAGCATGATCTAGAAGGGGGAAAAATGGGGAATATGAGCCCAAAAGGTTGTTGTTTAATGATGATGATCATTAATTTAATTATGGTGATGTTAATGACAACCCAAGTGAGAAATTAAAAGTTTTCCACATAAGAGCAAGTTGTCCCTAGATCCGATTCTATGATCTACCATGAATTATAAACTCCAGTGATACTCTGTGGAATCACATTCCTCCTAGTTCTTCACTTGTCCTTAAACTCAGCATTACACCCTCATTTCAAAATGCTATGTTCTGTTTTCATTCCAATTCTTTATGCTTGGAAATTAATAGATCATAATTAACACCATAGTCTCTAGTCACTGATGAAGCCAACTTTGTATGTGACTGGATTCTGGGACTTTCCCTATTCCCATCATGCTGATCATACTACCATAATAACTATAGAAGAAAAAAATCAATGATTCATCCAATCAATTCACCACCAATTTCATCTTATATGTACACAAAAAATTTATTTATTCATAGAAGTAACAGAAGTTACAAAATTATATAAGTTCTGTTATGTGTTAACTATTTGAAACTATTTGAAACAAGTAAAAGGTTATATTTACAATAAAAAATATAATATATTTACAATAAAAATATAATATAATACTGTTGAAATTGGGTTTTTTTTAGTTTTTAAACAATAATTTAAGTTTAGCTTAGTTACCTAAAAAACATTTTATAACATTATTTTTAAACACAAATACACATTCAACTGAAATGACAAAAAGGAATTATGTCAGCACCAAAAATATGTTTCCTTTGATGAGGAGGAGAGCAAGCATAAAGGCAACTGGAAAGATGTAGCTATGGAAGCTAGGAGTGGTGGCTGTTTGGATACTGGAATCTGGCTGATGCACTGAGTTGTTATATCTCCCACTCCTTAGGAACCTCTATACTCTGGATAAAGCCATATCTCTTAATCTCTATCACCAGTCATCCTTACTCCTACTTTAGGGGGAATCTTCAGATTGTGGAGTCTGTACTTACTTCTAATCCTATTAGAACTAAAGAACCTCCTATATCCACCTAATTCCTAGTTTGAAGGGGATATAATGGAAATGATAACAGAGCCCTTCATTTTCATTCCACTGTAATACTGCTCCAACAGCATATAATGAAAAGGCAGTATGTTAACTCCAAGAGCACTTTTTGTTCTCTGAGACTCCAGGGAACACTTTTGTAGAATACTGGCAGATTAATCTGAGTAAAAACTGACTTTCAGTCATTATTTCTTCTAGGTGAGGTCCTGGGGCTGCTAGGACACAATGGAGCTGGAAAAAGTACAGCAATTAGGATGATAACTGGAGAAATAATACCAACTGCAGGAGAGGTAGGAGAAAGAGAAGGAAATTATGTTGAAGAATGGTGCCCAGAGAATACATTTTGTAACTACTGATGATTATCTCCAGATTTTTTTGCTTCTTGATCTCCCCGCAGTCTTTGATATTATCAGTGGCCTTCTTCATTGTTACACCACTGTCTTTTGATTCTCCTCCTACCTGTCTGACCACCCCCTTCTCAGCATCCTTTGCTGGATATTCAGATAGCTTGCTCCCTTTCATACTTTTCCAGTATTCTGACATCTTGTATCCCACCAATGTACTCTTTGGTCTAGTAACAATGGTTCTTTCTGTTTCCCTAACAAGATATTCCATCTCAAGACTTTGGGCACTTTCACTGACTCTATCCCATGCCTGGACCTCATTTCTACCTTCTGGTCTTCCTGGCTTCCTTCAAGTCCCAGCTAAAATCTCACCTTCTACAGGAAACATCTGATTCTTCTCAGTTCTAGTATTTTCCCTCTGTTGATTATTGCTTATTTATCTTGTACATATCTTGTTTGCACACATTTGTTGTCATGTTGTCTTCACCACTAGAATATAAGATTCTCAAATGCAGAGACTCTTTGTATCTCTTAGTGCTTAGGAAAATGCCTGACACATAATAGATGTTGAGTAAATGCTTATTGATCAAGGAATCCCAAACTAATACAATTATGGAAAAAAGATAATATCCCCAACTTTTATTAAATAATAACAAACAGCCTAGTCAAGCTGAGGGAAAATTGCATCTTAAGGAAGGAGTTTCCTCCGCAGAAAGAAAATGTCTTATATTCAGCAGTTAATAAGGAAAAAATAACATGTGAGAGAGAACAAAACATCTCTTGGTTCCAGACTTTAACAGACTGTCTAAATTGTGAAATCCTGTAAAGGAAAAAACACGGAGAGTTGTTACCAAAGCAAAATCAGGAACTTAAAGGTTTCCTAATGGTCACTAAGATTAGGCTGACTTTAACAGCTGGACAACATCTTCTTGGACATAAGATAGTACATATTATGGTTATGGAAGTGAAGAGGGGGAAGGGAAACTAGAATCCATGTTTTCTCATTTAAATCCTCACAAATAGGATAGTTTTTAAATGGAAATTTTCAAGCCAAGACTTCTTAATCTTTTTTAATATCAAGAATTTCTTTGACAATCTGGTAAAACTTAATATTACTATAATTCTTCAACCATAAAAAGGATATGTTATAGGAAATGACAAGTACAGAGAAAGGCTACTGAAAACAAAATGTATTTTTTCATATTTAAGTTCACAGATAATCTGAATCTCTTCATAGGTTTCTTGGGGTAGTATATATGAATTCCAGGTTAAGAACCCCTGATATGTGGGGGGGAACAGAAAGTAGTCTGGCAGAAAGCAAAAAGAGACTAATATCTCACACATTATACCAAGACAAGTTAAAAATGAGTACTTGATATAGACATAAAGGATGATAACATAAGCAGATTAGTGGAGCATGGAAGAAATTACCTGTCACATCTATTGCTAGGGGAAGAGTTCATGACCAAAGAAGAGAAAGAGAAATTTACAGGAAGTAAAATGGATAATGTTGAGTACTTAAAATGTATCAAAAATGAGAACAAAAGCAGGAAACTAGGGGAACATCTTAGCAGCAAGTTTCTCTGATAAAGGTCTTATTCCTAAAAATATGTAGGGAACTGATTAAAATTTATAAGAATAAGCCTCTTCCTAATTGATAAAAGGCCAAAGGATATGAATAGACAGTTTTCAGAGGGAGAAATCCAAGCTATTGATGGTTATATGAAAAAGTGCTATGTCATGAATAATTAGAGAAA
The DNA here is from genome assembly GCF_016433145.1 of Gracilinanus agilis. Lineage (NCBI taxonomy): Eukaryota > Metazoa > Chordata > Mammalia > Didelphimorphia > Didelphidae > Gracilinanus > Gracilinanus agilis. Next base: position 219,334,541 of record NC_058133.1, read on the forward strand.
TGCCAAGTAAACAACTCTGGGACACTATCTAATACTGGCTAAGATGACAAAATTAGAAAGTGAAAAATATTGGATGAGATGAGCAGTTTTGTTGGTAGAGCTATGAACTAGTCCAATCACCCTAGACAGCAATTTGTAACTGTCCAAAAGTGTATTAAACTGTGAATTCCCTCTTACACACTGGCATTGTTATAAAGTCTATACCCGGAGGGTTGAAATAAAAAGGAAAACAACATATACATATTAAAATATTCATAGGATCTCTTTTTGTGGTGGCACAGAATTGTAAACTGAGTAGTGTTCACTGATTAGGGAATGGCTAAACTAGTAATGGTATATAAATGCAATGGAATATAATTGTGCTGTAAGATATGATAAAGAAGATGGTTTCAGAAAAACTTTGGAAGATTTGTGTGAACTAATGCAAAATGAAGTGAGTAGAATTAGGAGGTCAGTTTATATAATGACTAAAATATTACAAAGAAAATTAACTTTGAAAAATTAGTAAATGATTAGTGACCAACTATAATTTCAAAGGGCACATGATGAAATGTGATCTCCAAATAGAGGGCTGATAGACTTAAAGTACAGATTAAAGCACATTCTTTTCTTTTTCTTTCCTTTTCCCTTTTTTTTGAACATGAATAATGTGGAAATTTACTTCACATGACTGCATATTTTGGGAGATCTTATTTTTATTGCCTGTTCAATAGGTGAGGGAGGGAAGGGGAAAAGAAGAGGATTTGGAATTTAAAATAAAATAGAATTTTCAAAATGAATCCCTTACCTAAGACAAACTGGCTTCTTCATCACTAATATTTATAATCCAATTATGGAAACAAAAAGTATACCAAATATAAACAAAAAGAAGGAAGGAAGGAAGGAAGGAAGAAAGAAAGAAAGAAAGAAAGAAAGAAAGAAAGAAA
>NC_058133.1:219335537-219386130 GCF_016433145.1 Gracilinanus agilis
AAGAAAGGAGGAAAGAAAGGAGGAAAGAAAGGAGGAAAGAAAGGAGGAAAGAAAGGAGGAAAGAAAGGAGGAAAGAAAGGAGGAAAGAAAGGAGGAAAGAAAGGAGGAAAGAAAGGAGGAAAGAAGGAACAAATGTATTAACATATAGTATTCTGAGATGGTGAGAAAATAGGATTTAAGCTAGGATATATTTCAAGATGGATGTTTGTTTAAAAAAGGTAGAGGGAAGGAAAAGTGCAAATCATTAAAAACAGCTTTCTCAATAACTGAATTAATCAGGAAACTTATTAGTGTTGTAAATGTTTAAGCACTATGTCATTTAATACTATTGATCTCATTTTTTGAAATCAACTTTTCTCATACCCTCACTTTCTCTAGTTTGTTGTCCTTGTTTTAGCCTAACTTTTAAAAATTCATGTGCTGACCCCATAGTTAGCTCATTCAACAATGCACTGCTGTTTGATTCCCTTGTTCTTAGCAGAGGTTCATATATTGCTAATGCCCAACACTGGATCCCTCTCTTTCATTTCATCTTTTTTGATGCTGTGCTAAAGATTCTGAATGCTTCTGAAGAAACAATAAAAGCATGATGACTGATTCCCCTTCGTATTCTTCAGTAACATCAAATAACATTTCAATGACAATATTTTTATACCTCTTCATTTGATTACTTAGCATAGTTCAACCCTTTTATTCCCTCAAGCCCGAAGCCCTATCTTTTAAGCAGATCAAGGTCACCCATCATAAACTCACCTTTTGGGGAAGCAATTCAAAACTTCTTTACATCCTCATTTACTTATTCTTCTTTTTTTTCAAACTTAGAGAATAAAATAGTCCTTCATGTGTCAAAGCCAACCTCTACACCTGTTTCTTTCATATTATCCCCTCCATTCTCTTTTACTTTTTTATTTACAGTTACTTCTCTCAATTTCTCTTCTCTTTCATCTAATCTCTATTTACTCTTTCCTTACCTCACTAACTCCAAATATACTCAGATGCTGATTTCTTCTGTGTTTTCCTTTTCATTGCTAACTTTCTAAGAACAGTTGATTCTTGCTGAAATCCTCTTCCTTACTTCCCATTTAATGCTCAACCCCTCATAATCTAGCTCTAAAATTAATTCTTAACGTAAGATCTTTGAACTTAAAATATATAGGTGACATCAATATAAATAATTACAATAAAATTGGTTTCTTTTTTAACTCTGCATTTTATTTTATGCTTTAAAAAAATGTTTCAAGAAGAAAGTCCATAAGTTTCATTAGACTTCCTAAGTAGACTACAATGATGAAAGAATGAATCCCTTCTCTGGATCCATTCTACTGAAAATGCCGTCTCAAAAGTTACCACAAATTCTACATAACTTAATCTTATGACCTTTTACAAGTCCTTCTTGACCTTTCTGAAGCATTCAGTACCACTTTCTCCACATGGCTTCCTCTAGATCAGTGATTCAAAAAGTGGGCACTACCGCCCCCTGGTGGGTGCTGCAGCGATCCAGGGAGGCAATGATGGCCACAGGTGCATTTATCTTTCCTAGTAATTGCTATTAAAATTAAAAGAAATAATTTCCAGGGGACTAAGTAATATTTTTTCTGGAAAGGGGGTGGTAGGCTAAAAAAGTTTGGGAACCACTGCTCTAGATCCTGGTTTCCTTCTTGGCTTTTATGGCATTGCTCTTCTTGTTAACTTGCAATCAGTCTGATTTTCTCTACCTTCTCAGTTTTCCTCAATTTTTCATCTGCTTCCTAAGTGATCACCTTGGCCCTCAATTTTTTTAATGGATCTCTCCTTAAAATTAATTCCTTTTCCTAACTTCCCCATTTTGATAACATCACTCTTCTAGTTACCCAGGTTCAAAATCTTATACTTATCCTTTAGCATCCTCTCCTTTGCACCCCTTCTAACTGATTAGTCACCTAGTCAGTTTGAATTTAGTTTTGCGATGTTCATTGAATTAATCCCCAATTTCATGTCCAAGTGGCTAGTCTAGATCTTCATCACTTTCTCATCACATTCTTTTTCTTCATCACATTCTCAAATTCTAGGTACAGTGATAGCTTATTATTTGGTTTCCTTGCCTATCATTTCTTCCTTCTTCCAATCCAGTCCGTATATTGCTGTCAAGTGCTCAACCTAAAATACTGTTTTACCCATCCCACTTTTAACATGCAAAAATCTTCAATGGAACTTTGTCTTCTATAGAAATACATCTAAAGAACTTATTTTGACATTCAAGATCCTCCTTAATCTGGTCTTTATTTTTGGCTTTTCCTTTACAACTATGACACAAACTTTCCATTATAACAAAATTGATCTATTTTCCGACATGCCATATGCTTTGCATATTTACTTATTATTATATTATTCAAAATGTTCTCCTAATTCCTTTCTATTTAAGAATTCCTCAATGCTTTAAAATCTAAAGCTATGGGAAAGGGAAAAGAATAAGCATCGAAGTGTCTACTATGTGCTAAGTACTTTACAAATATTATTTCACTGATCCTTACAGCAGATTTCTAAGGTAGGTACTCTTATTATCCCCGTTTTACAACAAAGGATACTGGAGCAGGCAGAAGTTAAGTGATTTACATAGAGTATCATATAGTTAATAAGTGCCTGAGGTCAAATTTGAACTTAGGTCTTCTTGACTCCAGACCCTGACTTTATCTACTATGCCACTTCTTCTGCCTCCATCTATGTTTGACTTGTATTGAGGGAGCTATCCTTTTATATAACAATGTCTTACTTCAAGAGTTATAAAGAGATGAGTTACAGAGGATTCAGCTGGTGAGGAAGGCTTCAGAAAAGTGTGGGACTTGCTTGGGTAGGCTTTGGTATCTGGGTAAGAGTTAGAAAAATAGGAAGGAATAATATAATAGGAATATAATATTTTAGGAATAATAAAATATTATTTATATTATATGTGATATAATATGATAAAAATAATAAAATAGGAATAACAAAATAGGAAGGGGATTTATCAGGGACAAAATATGTTTAAAGTGGGAGCCTATATGGAAGTAGAGTAATTGATTAGTCTTTTTATAAGGCAGTGTTTTATTAGGAAATAAGAAAAGAAATGGCAAGTCATAAAAGAGAATCAACTTGAGGTGGAAGCGCAGGGAGAAGGGACATGAGTACTATGAGTCTGTCTAATGACTGTCCAGGATGGAAAATAGCAATCCATGCTAAGGCAGGCCACTATGCTAATTTGGGATTTTTTTTGAGGGGAGGGTATTCAAGGCTATTAATAGTCAAGGTTGAGAAGGTCATATTCTAGGTGTGTGGAGACAAGGCAGAGAAAATTGAGGTAAGTAGGGACAGAGATAATGAGACAAAGAACCAGGAATTCAGGCACTAAATGAATCATGGGAGGTCTGAGTTTCAAGAAGACAGCTAGGGAGCAGATTGCATGAGATGCAAATATTGCTTTTTTATAAAAGTACACAGTCCCTGGCACATAGTAGGTTTTCTATAAATGCTCATTCCTTTCCCCTTCCCTTTGTTACCCTGAAATAAAGAAATCAGGTATCATTTAATAAGCAATGATTGCGTAACAAACTGGGACCAAGCTTCTTAGTACCCTAGGGTTCAGAACTTCAGTCATTACTGTTGTGAGGAAGATTATGTAAGATTAGTTACATATAGTTTATATGGACCTAGCAGGAAGGGCTGGAGCATTCCAAGATGGAATGAAGGAGCAGGAAGTAGGGCTTGTGCTCTGAGAGAGACTCCATGAGTGGTTGGCACAAACTGTTGCTAGCCCTGGGAGATCTCAGAGTTAAGGACACCCTGCATCCTGATTCCCTGGGATCCTGAGTGGTGGAGGCTTTCAGCAACTGGACAAGACCTGCAGAGCTGCACCAAGTGGAGGAGGGGTTTGGGATCTGGTGGACAGCATCTCAAGCACACTCTCTCTAATTGGGTACCTTGGACCACGTTGGCTTTTAGCATCCTGTGATCATCTGTGGATTACCGTGAGAACTCTCAAAGCCATCCTCAGGCCTTTAGCTGTGCTGGTCAAACCTGGCTGGAACCAGGTTTGAAGCAGCTTTCCCAGAGACTCCATTACTGCTCCTTTGAGCCCTGCCTGGCCTAGGTCAATTAGAATTAGAGTAGACAAGTCCTACCCTTGCCCCTGTGATTTGCCCTTTAGGGTTTTAAGTGTAGAATCCCCTATCCCACCTTTATTAGTTAATCATAATTAAAACTGTTAAAACCTTTACCTTGCCTGCTGGTTCCATAGACTCTGGCCTAGTGGTGAGCTGGGTAACAGTTGGCCAGCAGCCATTCTTGACAGTTACCAGCTTAGTAGTGAACCTTGGTCTCCCTATCCTGGTTGGTCCTGTCTCTCCTTCAACCCAGTGTGTGTACCCACAACCATTTAGGTTATATTTAACATCCCTGGTGTCCCATCTTTTTACATTACCCAGTTAATATACTAGGATGAAGATAATTAAAAACAAAGTAAAAGAGTTAAGACATCTGATTTTTTATTGAAGGAAGGAATCAGAAGATAATGAGGTGAGGGTGAGGGTTGGCTGGAGAGGACTGGGAGACAAATCAGGAGACCCTGAAGGGAGAAGGAAAAAAGGTTGATTTTTTGGGGGGGAACGGGGATAGTCTTTAATTTGGGTGACATGGGGTGGGGAAAAGGAATATTGTAACTTTTTCAAACCCAGGTAACTGAGAGAATTTCAAAAAATGGTGGAAGAAGGCAAAATGGAGACATTGATACTATTTCAGTATTATATTTTCCTTTCAAGACAAGAGATCCAAGGGGTGCCCATGGTGAACTATAAGACAGTATGAGAAAAAAAAGAGGCAATTTACTATAGACACTTTCTTTGCCCTTATATTTACTGTTAGTCATGCAACTGTTCTCTGCCATCCTTTGGTTATAGCTAGATTATTTGAGATTTATTTTTTATTCATAGAAAGATAATGCAGAATATATCAGTGAAATGTGTTTGTACATGTTCTACATGGATGATCTGAAAATAGACTCTGTTGTGTAGGTGGTGCTAAAAAGGAAGAGTACAGCCACAAGTCAACAAGGAGATGACATGTCCCAGTTCCTTGGCTACTGCGCTCAGGAAAACACACTCTGGCAAAACATTACAGTGAGGGAACATCTGGAACTATATGCTGCTGTAAAAGGGATGAATAAGGAAGATGCCACAGCTACAATTTCACGGTATGGAACACAAAGAACTCATACCAGTTCTTTCTAGGAGGGGTAAGAAAAGAGTGTGGTTATTCTTTAACACACAACCAGGCATAGGAATTTGTAATGCTATTGCTTCCCAAATCATGGATCATTAGTGGTAGAGCTGGGATAGGACCAAAGCTGATCTAAACAATTTCAGTGTATTTACACCTTAGACATCAACAATACAAATTAAGCCTTGATTTATTGTTTTGTTGATTGCATAGACTTGAGAAAGTAATGGAGGAAATGGTAACAATGTTGAATTTGTCATGCAGTCCCCCAATCCCCCAGAAAGACAGTTTAACATTTACTAACACAACACCTGATCTTATCTACCTTCCTCTTTCTCATTTCAGTAGTCATTAGCACGTACAACCAAATAAGAAATAATTCTGGACATAAGAAATTGACAATCAAAGCAACTTGTAATGAAATAATTGTAATTTGGGGAATTTTGGAAAAATTAGAATTTGGAATTTGGAATAATTGGAAAATGGAAACCATATAATAAGAAACAGATTTCAAAGCCAAATATCTCTTTCAGAGATCAACAAACTACAGTCCAAAGGACAAATTTGGCCTGCCTGCCCATGAGCTAAGAATGTTTTTACATTTTTAAATATAATAAAACTTAATTTTAAAACATTAAAGCCATTTTTCAATAAAAGGCAATATAAAAACAGGTGTCTGGGCCAAAATTGGCCTGTACTTTGAAGATTCTAGAAGTCACCGGAACTTCTCTTTTATCCCCAAATGAGCCTATTTTCTGATATTCAGCCAAGGGAGATTTTCAGAATGAATATGATCAGAAATTCTAGTTACTAGGGGGCAGCTGGGTGGCTCAGTGGATTGTGAGCCAGGCCCAGAGATGGGAAATCCTGGGTTCAAATCTGACCTTAGACATTTCCTAGCTATGTGATCCTGGGTAAGTCACTTGACTTCCATTGCCTAGCCCCTACCACTGTTCTGCCTTGGAACAGAGTATTGGTTCTAAGACAGAAGGTATGGGTTTAAAATTTTAAAAGAGAGAGAAATCCCAATGTCCCAAGGGCAAAGACCTTGAAAACACTTTCTTTATATCTATCAGATTGGTGAAAGCTCTCACACTAATACATGAAATTTCCAGTCAAACAATTGTCACCAGGCATAAACCGAAAGGTATGCATTGTGCTTAATATTCTTTTAAGTACCACCATGGTAAGGTTAATCACAAACAGTAATTGTCTTCATTTCAGCTGTGTTTTGCACTGAGTATCCTGGGAAATCCAGCTATAGTACTTCTGGATGAACCATCAACTGGAATGGACCCAGAAGGGCAGCAGCAAATATGGTGAGAATTATAATAAGCCTCAGCCCTAGGAGCAAGAGATTTGATTGCATTTTAATCCTCTAGTAGGATTAAATTTGTTGATTTTAATTGGATTTTAATCCTCTGGTAAATTTAGTCCTAGGAAATTGGGCCTTGAAAGTTCTCCTCATTCACTCTAAGTGGTCAGCTCTAGGAAAAATCTTTAGCACCAAAAGTTTCTTTGTCACTTCCTACCAAGTTCTCTTTTGAGGTTAAATAACCTACCTAAAGTTCTAGTAATCCATCCAAGGATTTTATTATATTACACATACTTTTTGTCATAAATTTATTTTCATTTTTATTATTTATTGATTAATTGAATGTTCTTCTCTTTTATTCTCAATTTCTGCCTAATAGTAGAATCCCTCAGTCATTGTTTTTCTTTCAACACAATTTCTCCATTTCCTGCATCTAATTAAAGACAGTAAACACAACTTGTGTGGTCCTTGCCACCTTGCTTTTTTTCTACAGAATTGTTTCCCCTTTCATTTGTTCTGAATAACCTAGAAAAATTCTGTTTCCTTTTGCTAAAGAATCATTAGTATGCTTCTAGTAATTATAAGCATTTTCTTGGCTTCACTTCAGGCAGGCTATTCGGGCAACCTTTAAGAACAAGGAGAGGGGTGCTATTCTGACTACACATTACATGGCAGAAGCTGAAGCTGTGTGTAACCGAGTGGCTATTATGGTGTCAGGACAACTACGGTGGGTCAATGTCCCATTACAACTCTGCAAGGAAAAGAACATTTCTTGTAGAGGGGCTTTTCTGCTACCCTACTTAGTGTCATGCACTGCTGGACCTATTGCCCTGGTTAAATAAATTAGGTTTTACTTCCCTTTTTCCCCTTCCCCTTAACACTCACCATTTAAAGACCAAAGAATAATAGCAATCTATAACAACAGATTAAGTAGCAAAATATGTTATTTTTAGCTTCTCTCTCTAATTTTATGTTCCTGTTTTTCTGGATCCTAGAAGTATTGGTTTCATCCAACATTTGAAAAGCAAATTTGGCAAGGATTATTTACTAGAAATTAAAGTGAAGGAACCTGGGCAAATAAGGCCCCTACATGCTGAAATTCTGAAGCTTTTTCCAAGAGCAGCCCAGCAAGAAAGGTAAGAAAACTGTTTCTATGGTGGCAAAAGTTAGCTTAATTATGTCATTAGTTTTTCATGCTTTACTATAAATTTTAATGTAGTTTGATTCTTGAGAAAGAGCTAGATAATAGGACCTGGAATGTTTAGTACTCCCCTAATAATAAAGAAAGGAATAAATAGTTAATTATAGGTCATTATGGAACTACTGTAGACAAAAATTATATATAAGACTCCCCTTAAGAGGACAAGCTAATCAGCAAATAACAAGCAGCTTTTTACACAGAATATGGAGAAGCAGAACAAGGAGCTCATTGAGGGCAAGTTCTAGCTCAGTTTTGTATCTGTTTTCCTAGGTCTTGGAACAATGCCTTTCACAGAGTAGGCTACTCAATAAGTGTTTGTATATTGGATGAATGAAAGAATGAATATATCTTATAAGCTCCTTGAGTACAGAGATTGTCTTTTGCCTCTTTTTTGTATCTCCAGCACTTAACATAGTACCTGGAATTCAGCAGGGTACATAAATGTTTATTGATTGATCAATAGTATAGAAAAATTGAAAATGTAGAATAAAAAATAAATAAACTAACAGACAACTTTACTACCTGAACAACTTTTTGATTTAATAACCTAACAACTAAAGACTAATCATGGATTAAAAATGAGCAAATATAGTCCATGCAAATTTTGGGATCTGTGTTCTAATTCTCAGGTTCACTGATGCCTCAAGTCCTGAACAAGACTATATCTTTGCCTCAAGGTACTAGGAAGTAAACCAAAGGAGTTTGGGATGTCTTGCTAATGTCATGGGCTCAGTCTCCCATTCTGCTCTATACCTCCTCAATATTTATTGCCAAAGATTACCGCCTAGGCATAATTTAACCAATTTATATCGATTCTCTTCCACAAAAAGATATTTACTTCAGAGACATAGCAAGAATACAACAAACATTCCCACCATCATCTATGTACATCCTATCTGCTAATGCACCTCAATCTATGGGAAGAGTGAAAGGATTTACTACAAAACATTTGCCCACACCAAGTTCTTTCAAATCTAACATAAACCCCTTTGGTTCTTTTATCTACTACTAGACCAGCTATGGCTTTACAGACTTAGCCTCCTCCCCAGTCTCAGTTACCCCAAACCTCTGGCATTGACTCCCATCATTAGACCTCTGGTGCCTCATTCTCCCAACCTTTTGAAGATGGTAGTGTCTCAGCTCGGTCTGTTCCATTTCCAACCCTCATTCACCTAAGTTTGGAAAGAATAGATACAGCAGAGACAGAAAGAAAAGCAGAACCATGTGCTCATGGCCTCATTTAGACCTGAGTGGGGAAAAGAAGGCATTGCTAGCTAGTTCTCTTTCTTCCCACCAGGAAGTTCAGAGCCCCTGCTTCTTCACTTTTGTGATTCCAGGAGAGAGAGAGAGAGAGAGAGAGAGAGAGAGAGAGAGAGAGAGAGAGAGAGAGAGGGGCAGACAGACAGACAGACAGATAGAGAGACAGAGAGAATGCTTTAGCCAGTTGATGATTTTGGAAAGTATGCTTAGTTCCATCACAGAAGCCAGTCAAAAGTCCATTTCATTAACGTCTAGTTTGTTATCTTTAAACAATCATACCAGTTCCTATTTCAAAATTGGGAGCTGCACCTCTTCATTACATATCATCACACACATTCAGAACTCAACTTACTAAATGAATGTGGTCGCAGAACTGAGTTTGCATTGGTTAGCTCTTGTTACACACACACATACACACACACACACACACACACACACACACACAGAGCAACATCTCAAATTCTCTTTTAACTATTCTGTAGGGGATTATGATCCAAAACATTTTTCTTGACTTCAGTGTTCTTTCCACTACACAATTCTGCAATATACTCTTATAGCCAGTCACAGAGGCTTGTTGTAGCTTTATTGTAGTTCATTACATTTGGATTGTTTTACGAAAGTTGTGGAGTATTTTGGTGAGGAGTGGAGGGAAGAGAGAATATGGGCAGGGAGAAAGTAGGGTTTAGTAATTTTGGAGCATGAGAGCCAGGGTACTTACTGGGAGGGAAATCTGGGTAAAGCACCCACTTTAGAAGTCTAGAGCAGTCTAGGCAAATGGGAGACAAGTAAACTCCAAGTTGGGAGGAAGGGAAAGGGAGATACCTTAGAAAGGGGTAAGGAAAGACCAAATGCCTATGAAATTCTAGATGTGAATGAATGATTTTAGATCAAGTCCAAAATTTTTTTGCTGAAAATGAAAAATTTAGTATTGCTTATTTGAAATAAAAAGGTAATTTGCAACTTTAAAATGAAGGCATAAACTTTTATCTTTCCCCATATAGGTATTCTTCTCTGATGGTTTATAAGTTACCTATGGAAGAGGTACAACCTCTCTCACAAGCATTTTCCAAATTAGAGGCAGGTAAGATTTCAAGAACAGCTTTGAAAATAACATTCTACCCAGCAGATGATTCCAAAAATTAAAAAAAGGATGACACGTCTGGTTAAAATGGTGGCAGAGGAGGCGGGGTTAAGATGGCGGCAGAGTAAAAAGTAACTGCTGGACCTCTCCTAACCCACGCATATAGGACTCCTCATGAAGACATAAAAACAAATCCAGAGGAAAGAAGGGACCCCACAACAGGGTGCAGCATCGAAGGTAAGTGGAATTGGGGCATTTCCATGCTATAAAAGGGTGAAACAGCTCTCATAAAAACACAAACAGAGCAATCCCCTCCCCTACACCCCACACCACCTACAACTCCAAAGCCAGCTCACGAGTCAGAGCAAGTTTGGGGCACCCATTAAGCCATTGGCAGATCACCAGGGCTTGTTCCTGAGAGCAGCAAGACTTAAGACCCCCCAAGAGGCTAAAGAACTCAAGGACTCTGAACACAGACCCTGAGCCCAGGTGCTGACAAAGGGGCAGACACAGGCACGGACTAAGGCGCGGACTAAGGCACGGACTAAGGCGTGGACGAAGGGGCTGATTCTGAGTGTAGGAGCGGACCTTGAGTGGGGACCCAGTGCAGAGAGGTGCTTGACTGAGGAAGCAGCTCCCTGAGACTGTTAAAGGAGCTTAAGGCAGAAGAACAAGCAAGGAGACCACCAGGAGGCTTGTCTCAAAACAACTATACTTGAGATCTCAGGAGTCTAAAGGGCGCAGCCAGATCCTGGGCGCGAGCATAAAGCTGAGAGGGAACTCAGCTTACAATGGCAATCCAGAATCATCAGGAAAACCAGAAAAGAAAGATGAAGAAGAAAAAACCTTTAACACTTGACAACGTTTACAGAGAAAAAATCCAGACAACAGAGGAAACAGTACAGGAGAACAAACAATCCAAACCTTCCCAAAACAATGAAAATGGGTCACAAGGTCTTGAAGAGTTCAGATCTGAGATCATGAGAAAAATGGAAGAGATCTGGCAAGAAAATAACAGTTTAAAAGGCAGAATTTCACAATTGGAAAGTGAGGCAAGTAAATCATAGACCAGAAATGACCAGATTAAAAAGGAAAACCAAAAGATTGTAGGCGAAAACCAGCCTCTAAAGGCTAGAATTGAACAATTAGAAAAAGATGCCCCCAAATCAAAAGAATTAATAAGCAAATTGGGGACCAAAATCAAACAGCTGGAAAAAAGGTCAAATTAAACTGAAAAGGAAAATCAAAAGCTTATAGCAGAAAACCAGTCTCTAAAGACAAGAATTGGGCAAGTAGAAGCCAATGATCTATCAAGGCAGCAAGAGCAAATAAAACAAAGTCAAAAGACTGATAAAACAGAAGGAAACATGAAATATCTCAATGAGAAACTGACAGATCAAGAAAACAGGTCTAGAAGAGAATCTGAAAATCATTGGTCTTCCTGAAAAAGCAGAAATTACTAGAAATTTGGATACCATACTAAAAGAAATTATTCAGGAAAATTGCCCTGAAGTTCTACAACAAGAGGGCAATATAGACATTTAAAGGAACCATAGATCACCCTGTATACTAGACCCCAAAAAGACAACCCCCAGGAATTTAATAGCCAAATTCAAGAGCTTCCAAGTAAAAGAAAAAAACCTTACAAGAAGCCAGAAGGAGACAATTCAGATATCAAGGAGCACCAATCAGGATCACACAGGATCTGGCAGCCTCCACACTAAAAGAGTGCAAGGCATGGAATATGATATTCAGAAAGGCAAGAGAAATGGGTTTACAACCAAGGATCAGGGGAAAGTTTGGGCATTCAACAAGATAGAAAATTTCCAAGCATTTGCACAGAAAAGACCAGGACTAAATGGAAATTTCAATATCCAACCACAAAAATCAAAAGAAACATGAAAAGGTAAATAAGAAATAGAAGGGAAAGTAAGAAAACTCATATTTTTTTAAATTTGCCTCTTTAAGGGCTTCAATAAGATCTAACTATTGGAACTCCTATGTGGAGAAATGTTATGTATAATTCTCTGTAGTGAATTCTGTTCACCATTATAGCATTCACTATTATAATAATTAGAAGAATTATTCATAGGGAGAGAGTGGAATACTAAATGGTCTAAGATGATATGGGCGGGAGGGAAAGAGGGGAGTAAATAATGGAGGACACCAAAAGAGTCTTGAAGGAATAAGAAAAATAGGATATTCTATTACACACAAAGAGGACATGGGAAGTGGAGGGGACAAATACTATTATAAGAAGGAGAGGAAGAGAGCATTAAGAGGTAATATTTACACCTTACTCTCAGTGAAATTAACCCTGAGAGGGAAGAGTAGCTATATCCATTGGGATATAAAATTCTATCTAACCCTACTGAGAAAGTCAGAAGGGATAAACCAAGGGGAGCAGGGGAGTGGGGAGGTCAAAAAAGGGAGGGGAGAAGAAGGGGGAGGGAATTTATCAGGCCTTAAAAATAAAAAGAGGGGAATAATAAGGGAGGGGGTAAAAAGGGAAGTAAATCAAGGGAGGGGACAAGGGTTACTGGCTTAAAGCAAACCACTGGTTTAAAAGGAAATAGGGTAAGAAGAAAGGATAGAAATAGGGGAGGAACCAAAATGTTTACGAATACACAACTGATAATTATAACTCTGAATGTGAATGGGATGAACTCACTCATAAAATGGAAGCAAATAGCAGAGTGGATTAGAAACCAAAATCCTACCATATGTTGTCTACAAGAAACACATATGAGGCAGGTGGACGTACACAGGTTTAAGGTTCAGGGCTTGAGCAAAATCTTTTGGGCATCAAATGAGAAAAAGAAGGCAGGAGTGGGTATTATGATTTCTGACAAAACCAAAGTAAAAATAGATATGACTAAAAAAGACAGGGAAGGTCATTACATCCTAATTAAAGGCAGTATAAACAATGAGGAAATAACACTGCTCAATATGTATGCACCAAGTGACATAGCATCCAAATTCATAAAGGAGAAACTGGCAGAGCTCAAGAAGGAAATAGATAGTAAAACCATAATAGTGGGAGATCTAAATAGTCCTCTTTCAGATCTAGATAAATCAAACCAAAAATTAAATAAGAAAGAGGTAAGAGAGATGAATGAAGTCCTAGAAAAATTAGATTTAATTGATATGTGGAGAAAAATAAATAGGGACAAAAAGGAATACACCTTCTTTTCAGCTGCACATGGTACATTCACAAAGATTGACCATGTAATAGGGCATAGAAACATTGCAAATAAATGCAAAAGAGAAGAAATAATGAATGTAACCTTCTCAGATCATAATGCAATGAAAATAATAATTAGTAAGGGCACCTGGACAGGCAAATCAAAAACTAATTGGAAAATCAAATAATATGATTCTCTAAAACCAGCTAGTCAAAGAAGAAATCATAGAAACAATCAACAATTTCATTGAAGAGAATGACAATGATGAGACATCCTACCAAATTCTGTGGGATGCAGCCAAGGCAGTACTCAGGGGGAAGGATAAATTCAGAATGGGTGAATGACTTGAATATAAAGAGGGAAACTATAAATAAGTTAAGTGAACACAGAATAGTATACTTGTCACATCTCTGGGAAAGAAAAGATTTTAAAACCAAGCAAGAGTTAGAGAAAATTACAAAAGTTAAAATAAATTGTTTTGATTATATAAAACTAAAAAGCTTTTGTACAAACCAAAACAATGTAGCCAAGATCAGAAGGGAAACAACAAATTGGGAAAAAATCTTTATAACAAAAAACTCTGACAAGGGTCTAATTACTCAAATATTCAAGGAGTTAAATCAATTGTATAAATTGTATGAATTGTATAAAACATCAAGCCATTCCCCAATCGATAAATGGGCAAGAGACATGAATAGGCAATTTTCAGATAAAGAAATCAAAACTATCAACTATCAATAAGCACATGAGAAAGTGTTCTAAATCTCTAATAATTAGAAAAATGCAAAACAAAACAATTCTGAGGTATCACCTCACACCTAGTAGAATGGCTAAAATGAAAGAAGGGGAGAGTAATGAATGTTGGCGGGGATGTGGTCAAATTGAAACATTAATGCATTGCTGGTGGAGTTGTGAACTGATCCAACCATTCTGGCTGGCAATTTGGAACTATGCTCAAAGGGCAATAAAAGACTGCCTGTCCTTTGATCCAGCCATACCATTGTTGGGATTGTATCCCAAAGTGATCATAGATAAACGGACCTGCATGAAAATATTTATAGCCTCACTTTTCATGGTGGCAAAAAACTGGGAAATGAGGGCATGCCCTTCAATTGGGGAATGGCTGAACAAATTGTGGTATATGCTGGTGATGGAATACTATTGTGCTAAAAGGAATAATAAACTGGAGGAATTCTATGTGAATTGGAAAGACCTCCAGGAACTGATTCAGAGTGAAAGGAGCAGAGCCAGAAGAACACTGTACACAGAGAATGATATACTATGGTAAAATCGAATGTAATGGACTTCTGTACTAGCAGCAATGTAATGACCCAGTACTATTCTGAGGGACGTATGGTAAAGAACGCTACCCACATTCAGAGGAAGAACTGCAGGAGAGGAAACACAGAAGAAAATCAACTGCTTGAATACATGGGTTGATGAGGACATGATTGGCGATCGAAAGTATCACACCAATGCAACTATCAACAATTTGGAAATAGGTCTTAATTAATGACACATGTTAAAACCAGTGGAAATGCATATTGGCCAGGGGAGGGGGGTAAGGTTGGGGGGTGAAGAGGAAAGTAAGAGCATAGTCATGTAACCAGGTTAACTTTTCTAAAATATAAATATTAATGAATGTTTTAAAAAAATTAAAAAATGGTGGCAGAGTAGAAGCAGCTGCTTAACCTCTTCTAACCCACACAGATAGGACTCCTCAAAAGGAGGAAAAAAATCCAGATGAACGAAGGGACCCCACAACAGGGCTCAGCATTGAAGGTATGTGGGATCAGGGCATTTCCATGCTATATGGGGGTGAAATAGCTCTCACTAAAAGCTGAGCAACCCCCTCCCCCTCACACCACCTATAGTGCCAAAGCCAGTACACAAGATTTAGAGCAAGTTTGGGGCATTCATTAAGTTCTTGGCAGCTACCTGGGATCACCAGGGCCTACTCTTGAGAGCAGCAAGACTTAAGATTCCAAGAGGCTAAAGAATGTGCTGACTTGGAATACAGACCTTGAGCATAGGTGTGGACTTTGAGCACACATGCAGGCGAGGACAAGGATGAGGACCTTGAGCACAGGCACAGAACTTGGGTGGTGACCCAGTGCAGAGGGGTGTATGACTATGGAAGCAGCACCATGAGACTGTTAAAGAAACTTTGGGTAGAGGAGCAAGCAAGGGGACCACCAGGTGTCTTGACCCTGAGAACAACTATACTTGAGACCTCATGGGCCTAAAGAGTGCAGCCTGAGCCAGGGTGTGAGGATAAAGCTGAGAGGGCACACTGTGCTGTGACTCAGACCAAAACTGCTCCACAGCTCTATAGAATAGGCAGAGAACCTGTCTGCCTCACCCAGAATTCTGATTGAGAAAGAAATAATAATATTGGAAATCCAGGTACAAGAACCTCCAAAGAGAAAGATCAAGAAGAAATCTTTAACGCTTGACAATTTTACACAGAAAAAATCCAGACAACAGAGCAAACAGCAGAGAAGAACAAACAAGTAATCACATCCAAATCTTCCCCCCAAAATAAAAATTGGTCACAAGTTCTTGAAGAGTTCAAATCTGAGATCATGAGAAAGATGGAATAGATTTGGCGAGAGACGTGGGAAGTAGCTCAAAATCAAATTAACAGGTTAAAAGACAGAAACTCCCAATTGGAGAAAGATGCCCCCAAATCAAAAGAATTCATAAGCAAATTGGAGACCAAAATCAAACAGCTGGAAAACAGGATAGACCAAATTAAAAAGGATAATCAAAAGACTATAGCAGAAAACCAGTCTCTAAAGACTAGAATTGGGCAAGTAGAAGCCAATGTCTCAAAACAGCAAGAACAAATAAAACAAAGTCAAAAGACTGATAAAATAAAAGGAAACATGAAATATATCAATGAGAAATTGCCAGATCAAGAAAACAGATCTAGAAGAGACAATCTGAGAATAATTGGTCTTCCTGAAAAAGCAGAAATCAATAGAAATTTGGACTCCATCCTACAAGAAATTATCCAACAAAACTGCCCTGAAGTTCTACAACAAGGGAGCAATATAGACATTGAAAGGATCCATAGATCACCCTCTACATTAGACCCTGAAAAGACAACCCCCATGAATATAATAGCCAAATTCAAGAGCTTCCAAGTAAAAGAAAAAAATTTTACAAGAAGCCAGAAAGATACAATTCAGATACCAAGGAGCACCAATCAGGATCACACAGGATCTGGCAGCCTCCACACTAAGAGACCTCAAGGCTTGGAATATGATATTCAGAAAGGCAAGAGAACTGGGCTTTCAGCCACTGATCAACTACCCATCAAAATTGACTATATATTTCCAGGGGAAAGTATGGGCATTCAACAAAATTGAAGATTTCCAAGTTTTTGCACAGAAAAGACCAGGACTAAATGGAAAGCTCGATATCCAACCACAAAAATCAAGAGAAACATGAAAAGATAAATAAGAAACAGAGGGGAAAGAAAGAAAACTTATTTTTTAAATTTGCCTCTTTAAGAGTTTCAATAAGATCAAATTGTTTATTCCTATATGGAGAAATGTTATGTATAATTTTCCAAAACTGTATGGACTATTTTAGTAATTAGAAGAATTATTCATAGGGAGAGGTTGGAGTACTAAATGGTCTAAGATGATACTGGGTGGGGTGGGAAGAGAGGGGGTGAATGTTGTAATGGATAATAATGTAATGGTGATAATAAATGTGAGTCACTAGGGGCCTGGGAGCCCGTAACTAAACTAGTAGGAGATTTTGGAATTAGTTGATAACAGAGATGAGTAACCTCAGCTGATATGCCCAGTGAACCTCCACTGCCATCTGCATGATAGATCTCAAATGAGGAAGAATCCCCTCTTTCCCTAAGTAACCTCTTCTACTTTTGAACAGTTCAAGTTGTTAGTAAGTTGTTCTTTACATTAAGATTGAATCTTCCTCTTTACAACTTTCTCCTGGGTCAGCCCTCTAAGAGCAATGAGAACACGTTTAATCTTTCTTCTCTGTCAAATATTTCCAATACCTTCTATTCTCAAGGCTCAATATCCCTTCCTTTAATCAATTTTCATATGGCATGAATTAATGTCTCTTCATCATTCTTCTTGTCTTCCATTATATATTTTTATCATATCAATTTTTTTTCTAAAAATGTGGTACACAAGAATGAATTATACTGGCAATATGGTTGTATTACATCAGAGAATAGATAGCAGTATGATCAATTCTGTTGGGCAAAGCACTGCATAAGATTTTATAATCTTTCTTGATTGCCAGATCATGATCTTGTGTCACATGTTAATCATTAAAATAATTAGACTTTTTCCATCTCGACTTCTATTAAATATGTCCTCCTACTCTTGTATCCATGAAGTTAATTTTTAGACTTAAGTGTAAGATGTTTATCACCATTGAATTTCTTATTAGTAAATTTGGGCCAAAAATCTAACCTGTCAAACTCTTTTTGGTTATTGGTACACCTTGGTCATCCAATGTGTTAGCTATTCCTCCCAACTTTAGATTATCTATAGTTTTGATGTGTGCTATCAGTTTTTTCCCCCTAAATTGCTGAAAAACATGCTAAACAGTAGAGGATGAAGCATAAAAATCCTTCTTTGAACATCACTTTCCAAATTGACATGAAATCTTTAACAATTCTTCTTTAGGTCTAATTAGGTCTAATTAATCTAATTAATCAACTGTTTCTGAATTCTTCTAATAACATTATTATCTAATGCATCTCTTATTCTTTCCCAGAAGGATTATATGAGATTTTATTGAATGTTTTGCTTTTAATTATTGAATTACCTGAAGTATTCCACAGATTCACCAGTTTTACAAGCACTATCAAAAAATAAAATTATTCTAATTTGACATAACCCATTCTTGGAGAGGTAATGTTATCTCTTGGGATTATTATTCCTCCTCTTAATGTTCATTAACAATCCAAAAATTTCTCAATTTTTGTCAAAGATCTCAGTGAAATATATTTACCTATAGTTTTCAGTTTACTATCTTGCTTTGGCACTACTTGTATTGGCCACTTTATGATATAGTTGTTTGGTGGAATACATCCATTCAAATAACTAAAAAGAATATTGAAGTATAAAATCATAGGCAACAAAAAGCAACTGGAGACCTTAGGGATATCTAGTATTTTTATTAGTGAAAGAATTGACTTTCATAAGGGAAAGTCATATTTTTGAAGTGATCAGTTGTCTAGCAGGTAGCATATGAGAACAAGATTTGGAATTCCAAACAAATGAAGCAAGTAACTGGTGCAATGGACAGGACCCTGGATCTGCCATCAAGAAGACTGGAGTTTGAATCCTCTCTAAAAGGAAACCCTGTCTCCTTCGAACAATTTACTTATTTGTTATGTCTGTTTCTGTTTTCTTATCTTTAAGAAGATAATAATATTTATATCCTAGGGTTGTTACAAAGATAAACTTAAATATTTGTAAAGTACTTTTTCAAACTTTAAAGTGCTATAGAAATACTATAAATTTTCATTATGTGATCACTACTGCTGCTGTTACTCCTCCTACTCCTGCTTTTCCTCTTCCTACTACTACTTAGCAATGATGGGGTTTTGACCATTGATAGAGTATGCCAACAAAAGCTGGTAAAATGTTTATCCCAATTCTTGCAAATATGATCAAAAGGGCTTTAGGTTGGAGGGGGGAGGGAGAGGAATAGGGGGGGAAGAAAGAAAGTAATCCATATTGATGTGCTAAAGCTGATATAAGAGCAGCAAATACAACACAGGAAGAACAGACAAAAGAAGCAGTAATTCTCAGGATACAATGTCCAAGAAGAGACCCAGTAATAAAACTCATGGTCTTAGATATTTGCATCTGTAACATCTCTTCTGACAAGGTGAGATAGGCTGTTCAATCCAGGAAAATCACTAAAAAATCTTTCAGCCTGTTTTCTCTTCTGCAAAACTGAGTCAATAAAGGCACCTACTATGTAGAGTTGTTCTGAAGATAAAAGGAGAAACATATATAAAATGTTGTAAATCTTTTAAATACCTCTTTCTCTCTTCTGACACTGTCACCACACTAGTATAAGCCCTAATCACCTCATCTTTGAGTCATTACAATAACCTGCTGGTTGGACTCTGAGCTTCAAGCCTCTTCCAACTCCAATCCATTTTCTAATCAGTTATTAAAATGGTCATCCTAAAGGACAATTGACCCATATCACACACATTCTCAATTCCTATTCAGTAAATTTCAGTGGCTTCTGTTACCATCACAATTAAATAAAAATCTTCTATTTGTCTTTTTAAACCCTTTGGAACCTGGCTCATATATGTTTCCAGAATTCTTACATCCTACACCCCTCCATGTATTCTTAAATTCAATAACACTGGCCTCTTTGTGCTTCTGGGCATTATGTCCACCATACCTGGAAGTCTCTTCCCTCTTCATCTTTATCTCCCCCAACCCCTAATTCTTTTAGTAATCAGCTCAAAACCCACCATCTATAAGAAAACTTTTCTGATCTTCCCCCCTCCTTTAATGTTAGTCCACCTCCAATTGATTATTTTCAATTTATTTTCTACATATCTTGCTTATAACATGCTGTTTGCTTGTTATCACCCCCATTTGACTATGAGCTCCTTGGGAACAGGAAATGTATTTGTCTTTCTTATGCTTAGTAAATATTTGTTGAATTGATTTACAGGTTTGTACTTGTACCTGTATACTTATATTTGTATACTTGATACAAAATAATAGTATACTATAATATACATTATAGTACTGTGATATTTGTTCTTACTAAACTGAATGAGACAAGAAAAAAAAGAAAAAAGGAAGAAAGAAAGAAAAGTGAAGGAACTCACAACAGGCCCCAAGATGATTTCCTATATTAAACTAATGAAAAGAAAATCAAGGGAAGAGAGAAAGGAGTGATTATTAAAAACGCCTGAGAAATAGAAATATGTTCTGTCTTACTAGCCTCCAAAAAAAGTATTCAGCATCCAGGAGGAGTAGAGTGTCAAATTATGCAGAAAACTCAAGGATGACGAATATTTAAAGAGTCTCCTAGATCTAGCAATTAAAAAAAATCATTTGACACCTAGAAGAATAGTTTTTAACCTTTTTTTCATAATGGGCTACTTTGTATGGGTCTGGTGAATTTATGGACCTCTTCTCAGAATGTTTTTAAATGCATAGGATTATAAAGGAAATCAATTATATTAAAATACAGTTAATGAAATATATTTTTAAACTAAGTTTATGGACCCTATGTTAAGGGCACCTGCCTTAGGGAAAGAAATTTCCTTAAGATAGTGGTGACTGAAGCTTTTTGCAAGGGTTTTCTCTAAGAATCCTTATTAGCTCTGTTTTTGGAGCACAGAAATCAACGGGTTCCTTAGAGATGAAGATTCCCTGTCTGAAAGAAAAAAAGGGAATGGATATGAAGGATTTCATTGCAGAAGCTTGTGACATGTTAGCCATGAGGAGTAGAAGAAGGAATAGACAAGAACTGGTCTAAGTGAAGAAAATCAGAATGAAGCAGACAGATTAGGGGAATAGGGATAGTTCAAGAAGCCAAATGTTATGATAACTGTGAACAATTCACTTAAAGCTGAAAAATAAAAAAAAAAGAAGATTGTGATTGAGGAATAGTGTTTCAAAGGTCTTGTTCTTAGAAGTAGTACAAGACTGAGATATGGTGAATTCTAAGGTGTAGCTATGCTAGATGTGGCATTTGTGAGGTAGAAGAGACATTAAAGGTGAAAACACAGACAAATTGAGAGGTCATGTTGCCAAAAGGTTTGTATGGATAAGAATAGAGGGAGATCATGAACAATGAAAAAATATAATAGAATGACCTCAAAGAGGGTGAAGCCTGGAATATCTAGGTAGTGGAGTAGAGAGACTACTGGGCCCCAAGTTAGGATGTTCAAATCCAGCCTCAGACACTTACTAGCTGTGTTACCAAGGGCAAGTCAATTGATCTCTGATAACTACTTGCTATTTGTGTTATACTCTGACTTAATTAATGAGTGGGATATATGTGACATATTCTAATATGAAATTTATTCCTGTGCAGCTAAATGTACCTTCAACCTGGAAGAATACAGCCTCTCTCAGTCCACTTTGGAACAGGTATGTTACCCTGCAAGGCAACTTTATTTAATATGCCTTATATTCTCTTCTGATTCATTTGAGACAATAGGTACCAACTTACTCTTTCTCTTTTCTCTTCCCTTTTTTTTTTACTTCTCTCTCTCTCCTCCTCCCCATTTTCAGGTATTTCTAGAGTTATCAAAGGAGCAAGAGCTGGGAGATTTTGAAGAGGAACTGGATACAACAGTAAAATGGAAACTCCTCCCTCAGGAAGAGCCTTAAAGACCAAAACCTCCTAAATTTTCTTTAAGTTCAGTGCAATCATTTGTAATCTTGTTAATTTGCATTATTAATTCTGTTTCATTAATTTTAAATTACTTTGCTTACTAGAGTGAAGGAAGATAAAAGGACTAGGATTAAGGCAGTAAATAGTGATGGAGATAGGCAATGGGTAGTGTTGTGTGCAGATGCAAAGCATGGAATCCCTGCAAAGGTACAGGGAGAGCCTCACCCAGAATTCCAGGGAACCCCCCTGGAGAACTTTGGGTGAGAGGCAGTTGAGAAGGGTTGGAGACAGCTATTTGGTGGGAGTGAAGGTGAGCAGACACTCTGCTTGCCACTGCTGACTTGGGGTTTCTCCTGAGGTGACCTTTGTAGCTTAAGCCAGTGATTTCTACTCATAGGGTTAGCCTATTTGTTATTATTATTCTTCATTAATATAATTATATAATTACTTAGTGATTAGAGAGTAAGATATTTATCAATAGCAAGAGAGCCAGTTTTAGTTAAGTGCTTCATCCCTCCAGTGAGGAGGGGGGAAAGGGCATCAATTTAACAGTTCAGGGTCACCTTTCCTTTATCCTAAAACCTTCATTAACTTCTCTTAATTTTCCTTGTTAATTCCTAATATAACTTTTTACCTTCAAATCTGTGCCTCATAATTATTTGGGAAGATACTTACAATTCAGTCTGTATATTTAGTTTGAATCCTATTTGGCTGCCAGTTTAAAGAAGATCTCCTCTGTCCTCAACAGTTAGATAAATAATTTCTATATACTCATCATACTGACCTGGGAGGAATATAAATTTAAAGAAAAGGAACATTATTGGGGTTTCAGCCATAAGAGAAACTTACCAGAAGAATCTTATTCCTGTCTTCATTACCAACTGAAGCAGAAGCAGTTAGAGGGGGAGGGGTTTGAGAATCAGGAGTGTTTAGCCCCCTCCTTTCCTCACTGAAGCCTGTCAATCTCTGGCACTTGACTTAAAGCTCTATTTGGCCCTGACACATTTATCTGCTTCTCCAAACTATCTGTTATTATCATCATAACAGGAGCAATAAGAACAAGACCCTCATTCTTACTTTCTACAAAAAGCCTTTTCTGATTTCTCATAATTGTAGTTCACTTTGGTTTAGTTCAGTAGATGTTTCTGATAAATGCTGATATGCCTCACAAACTATATGCTGTTAAGAGGCCTTCCTTCTGTTCATTATCTCCAATATTTCATGTATTTAGATTTATACATATATCTTGTTTGTTCATTTATTTACATATAATTTCTCTTTTAAACTCTTTTAAGAGCAGGAACTTCTCACTCTATCCCCAGTGCCTGGAATACAATAAATGCTTAATAAATACTATTGATTAACTGAGTAATGAAACAATAAAGTCATATACTCAGAGAATTCCGAGTTTCCAAACACTGTTTAATGAACTACATCAGCCCTCTTTCTATAAGCAATGGAAAGTGATATACCCTAATATAACATAACTAGAAGTAGATACTTCAAGTTAGGGAATTTCAATACCAAGTAAGATGGCTATGGTATCCATCACCATCATTGTCTCCTCCGATCATTCTCTCCTTCTATATGAAATTAATATCTTTGGATCAAAGGATATACCTCATCACCAGAGATGTGCAAGATTGGGCAAAGTATCAACACATAACTTTGAAATAACTCCTACATCACCTGTAACATGCAAGGTGGTCAAAAGATGGAACAACTCCTTAAAGAACAGTTTAATTTACTTTATCCACTCCTTTGCTTCAGAAATGGACTGGCTTTCTCACAAAAAAATTGTTATTAACATACACTATCATAAATTATCTAGTTGGTGATATACAAATATTTTTGAAGAGTGCAAACTAAGATGAAGAGGGGAGTCTTTGCAGAAACATAATACCAATAAATACTATGTATTCATTTTTCTTTCCAGTGGCTTCTGCTAGATCTCCTGTGGTAGAATTATTCTCTAATAAACAACATAAGATATATTCCTCATTTAAATTTTCATTCTCATTCAGATGTATTGGACAAATCTGAACACATCAGGATTGGGACATGAAGGCAAGTAGTGTTTTTTGTGGTAGAGGGAATATTAGGGCTAGAAAATATTTAGAAAGTGAAACTATATTTCCTGTTGCTGTTACATGACTGCTGAATGTAATAATGGTGAAGATTAAAGAGTTTACATCTAAGTAAGGGTGTATACAAATACAACTAATACTCTTGCTAATCCCCTGGGTAAAAGTGAAGGGATAAACAATATCAAAGCTATAACTAGGAAAGATGAGAGATTGGGAAAAATCAGATTTAAAGTTTCATTTTACCAACACAAATGTTTCCCTGAGAAAGGAAAAGTAATATTCAAGTAAGAGTAATATGTAGGTAAGAAGATGATGAAGGTGTAGCCTAAAGCCAACAGAGAAACTTCAGCCAAAGTCTTCATTGTCATCAACCTCAGCACCATGTTTGATCATACCAGATGACCTGAAGGTAAGAGTATTTCCTAAAAATAGTGTGGACATCTGCAGAAATAACTAGTGAGCCAGAATACTGGTCCCATATGAAATACCTGTCCATGTAAAAGAGCCTCAAGAATTGGTTCTATAAGATTTTAATCTGTACTCATTCCTGGGCAATGGTCATGGGTCAAGTAATCTGGAACCTGGAGAGAATAGGAGTAGGCAATAAAAGGTTCTCTCCTTTAGGGTCAAAACCAATGGAAGAATTTTTAAATTTTATTACAGTATTCAGTTTATGGTGCATGTCAGCATTCATCAGCTGAACCAAACCAAAGTGAAATTATGATGAGGGAAGCAGAGGTTGAGATCGTCAGTTACCAACCTGCCCATGGGAGCCATGACACAATGGCAGGTATAGAACACCTAGGTGAAACTAAGGACAGACATCTACTCCTGCTCAAGTTGATTCCTTATGCCAATTGGAGTGTACATATAATCCACATGGTACTCAATCTGTTCCCAACTGGCAAATTGGCCTCTTATGCCATTTCACTGTCAAAAGTTTTGTACCTATAAATCAAAAGATTCATTATTATGTTGTTTATTTCCAAAGTGGGACCTCTAGATGCCTTAAAGATAATCCTGAGTTTCAAGTTGAAAGCATAGTTCTTATTCATCCCCTATGAAAAAAGCAAACAGTCTCTCAGCAGAAGCCTCTAAAGGGGAAAATATCTGGAACTAATCTCCCATTGAAGCTCCCTGGGAGGGAGCTATTTTAAGTGTTTGGCTAGGGAACACTGAAGATGGGGTGGTAAAGGGCAAGGTTTGGTTTCAGCACTAGTGCTGGTACAATCTACATGCAATAAGACAATGACATCTTAGCTTTCTTATTACAGATGACTCTGACTCGTGATGAATAATAGGTGATTGTGTAGAGATGTCATCATTGGTGCTATACCTGATGTTGCTAGTGATGCTCCTACTCATTATCCCTCCTTTCAAGAGATATACTATGAACTACAATTATTTAGCAACACTCGCCATATTGCAACATCATTGAAATCTTGAACTTAGTCTTTCCATTAGAGAAGTGAAGCCCAGTGAGTGAAAAATAAGTGTGTTTCTCAAAGTAAAATATTTGGCTGTGGCTGTTTTAAATTTCAAAGACCTTTCAAAG
Organism: Gracilinanus agilis; assembly: GCF_016433145.1. Lineage (NCBI taxonomy): Eukaryota > Metazoa > Chordata > Mammalia > Didelphimorphia > Didelphidae > Gracilinanus > Gracilinanus agilis. The sequence continues at coordinate 219,360,830 of NC_058133.1, forward strand.
ACTGTTTATCTAAAGATGCCACTACAAGTCTGGGAAAGAAGCTGATAAAAGGGAAAAGCCCCTGATTCAAGGGCAATAAACAGCTCTATTGCTTTCTTATCTCTTAAGAATATTAAAGTAACACTTTCTCTGTAACTCACCTTACCCTAGGCCAAATTAGAATGCATAGGATTATATTTTTCAATACAGTCTAATAATAATAAATAGGATACAGGGGCTAACAGGGGAAGAGAGTCTGGGAGTCATTTGTTTTATAGTTTATAAGGCACTTATAAAATGTCTTTTTTTGCACTGAAGCATTGTATTTGCCATTAAGGCATCTGCCTTTCTCATGAGGAAAATAACTTTTCTTTTATTTTCTGACTCTAGATATTCTTTTATTTCGAGTTCGTGGCATGGGTGCCTGTTCTTTTTATCTCGCTCACTAGGATTATTGATCTTTCTCTTCAATGTTTGGTCACTCTTTCGGGGGACCATTTAATACTTGTGTTCTTTTTTAAAAAATATTTTTAATTTAGCTCCTTTCCATTTCTTTTTCATTTAGCCCTAACATGCCAGGCTACCCTTCTTAACCCTAAAATTTGAATTTTTCAGGAATGGTTCTAAATACATTTAAATAGTAGGAGATTCTTTAGAAGACTTTCAGTTTTTGCTATCAAAGTTTCAGATATGATAGGATTAATATCTATCTGATTTCTCCCCAACCTCCTGCCATATTTATTATGCTCTTTACTTAAAAGACAAGGAATATCCTAATGATTCGATGAACCTAGGGTACTAAGGGTAGTTTCTCTTTCAAGCTTTGTTATTAATTATAGGTGTTTTGGCTACTATGAGCATATCTGGTGCATTAAGGCAAGAATAAAGTATTACAATTGGGATGTGTGTGTGTGTGTGTGTGTGTGTGTGTGTGTGTGTGTGTGTGTGTGTGACTACTCATAGTCATAAGTGTGGGGTAAATTGTAGAGGGCTTTGGTTAAGTTCCCACTATTGCCTAAACTAAGTTCCAGTTGTTTACATAGAATCATTTTAAGGAAACACACCAAAGACAACAGTACAGTAAAAAATAAACTAGGTTGAAGTAGGAAAACAAGATTGTAATGATAGTAGAGGGGGAAGTTCAGAGCTATATAATATTAACAAATAGCCCTGAGAAAAATAGCTCTTTGCTTATTTTAGTGACCTGATTTTAACAATTGCCTAAATGTCCCCAAAAGTGGAGCTCTCAAAGCACTTGAGAGGGAGAGGGCTGTGGCTTCTCTTATGTGACAAAAATTTTACTTCCAAGTTGACTCTTTGTCATAGGCATTACTTCTCTGAGAAGATTGTAGAGGCGATGGGAGGTTACATTTTATTATACATACATATATATACATACACTTTAATGATTTATGCACCTGAAAATCATTCTGTGGTAACAATAAAAGGGATTCTTTTAAATTATTGCCCATGGGCTCAGAGTTTCCAAATCTAGTATCTAGGGAGCCCTCAGGAAAAATCCAGAAATTTTGTAATAGGAAGATAAGAAAGAACTTATGACTCTGAACTGAATATTAGAAAAATTGACTATGACAGACCATTGTAAATTATTGAATAATAATCATAAGGAAAGCATTTATTTTTTCCAGCATTGTACATCTTTACAAAAAATGATTGCATGAACTTTCTTTGTGCAGTGGATATACTATAGCTGATGAGGTTTATGTAAAGCCCAGTTATTGCTAATGGAGAAAAAATTGACTTTTTACCAGAGGATAAAGAACTCATGAATCAATTACTTAAAAAATCATTAATAAGTAATTGCTATATCCAAGCCACTCTAATAAATATGGGAAGAAAGATAAGAATAAAAGTTAAAATCTATCTCTCAAGGAGCCTACATTCTAATAAAGAAGATGACATATGTATTAATAGTCATACAAAAGATATGGTCAGAGTAGATGGAAGATACTCTTAGAGGAAAACACACTAGCAGCAGGGAGAATATAGGAAGAACTCCTATAGAGGTATTTGAACTTAGTTTTCAGAGTATCCAGTACTTCTAAGAATTAGAATTTAAAAGCAGAGCATTCTAGGCATAGGGGAACTATGGAGGAAAAGACATAAACAGGACATGGAATGACACAAGTAAAGGATAGCAAATAAGTCAGTATGACTGGACTATAGAGTGTGGGGAGAGAAGGAATTTGTATGAAGGGTGGGAACTAGCTCATTTTTCTCTTTGAGTCTCTTTGTATTATTGCCTTTGATTGGAATGCCATTTTAAAAGAATCAGGGTTAGTCCCATCATCACTATTTTAATAGGTTTTCTGTCTTCCATACTATTCTTAAACATTCTTAGACAAATGGTGAACTGCATTTTTAAAGCAATAACTTCATTATTAATCAACAAGAGATGGAGAGCATTTTGAAATATAAAATTTATCATTTTAATGCACTAAATTGAAAAGTTTTTGTACAAGTAAAATAAGCACCATTAAGATGAGAAGGAAAGTTACACTGAAGAGATTCCTGTGTGGCTCCTCTTAGTTTTTTAGATGACCCAGGTACAGGAGAAGATACCAGCCCTGATTTATATTTACTATGGAACTACTCAATCCAGCACTCCTGTTCCTTAATTCAGGTTTTGTGACTGGAGTGTGATATGTTAGTTATTGCCAGAATATGTAAGAATAACTAAGTTATCAGCCTGGTAGGGATGTGAAAGGCTTGTTTGAGGGTATGGAAATTGTTTTCAGACTGCTGTTTAGCAGAATTTCTCTGAGCTGTAATGGGAAAGACTTGTCTTTTAAGGAAGGAGAAGACTTCAGAGATCCAGTGGTGATATAGTACTAAAGACAGAGAATGTTCTGTGATGCTTAGGAGAGGCAATTCTAGGGCTCAACCTGGTCTGGACCTCTTCTGACCATCTAGGCTACTAATCCTTGAGTGACACAAGGATGGCATGAGCCAGTGACAGCTTTGGCCTGTACTTGGAGCCCCTCACTATGTGTCCCTTGGGATGTGAGGAAATGTTTTTCCTATCTTCCTTCCCTTTTTGGAGCAAGTTCCCATAATCAGCACTTAATGCAAGTTGTAAATTAATGTTTCCATCTCCCCAAACAACTTATTAGATTAATAATTGAAAATTATCAAATTGTTAGGGAACACACTTTGAGAAGTAAGTGAAGTTTAGCAATAGATGGCTTGTAGCTTGCAGCCTTAATTTACCACAACTGAAGTGGGATTTTGAGTTTGGAAATATAACCCAAAACTTTCTGGATTTCCTCCAGAATCTGGGATAAAGAAATTTATCTGTAAAGTATTGTTATTCAAGTAGTTATAGATGCCATATTAATGTGGGCTTTATGAAAGGATATTTTTTTAGCAGAAACATCACATGCCAACTCTGCAAACAACTTAGGGATCAAATTTCCTAAAAGGTTCAATTCCTGTCAGAGGAAGATTTCTGGGGATAAAATATGTTGGCTAAGATACCCAAATGTTAATGTTTAATATCAGTTTCTATTGTGCTAATTTTCTCTCTTCATATCTGGTGTTCTAGTTTTTGCCCCAGTCCTAGGTTCTATCCTTCTGCCTTAGGGATGGATGCTTCCCCTTGTAACCTGTCAGTCTGGGGAAACAGTCTCTGGTCTCCAAGCCTTCAGGACCCTGGCATTCGCTGCAGAGATGTTGCTGAAGACCCTGTGCCCACAGCTCCTCCTCCTGTTCCTCCTCTCAGAGATTCTACACCCCTTCTCAGCTTGAAGAAGATGCAGAAGATTGAAACCATCTGCCCTCTTCCCTTAGACATTTGGAGGAGGGGAGGGGAGATGGCATGGGACTTTGTGGGACATTGTACCCCAGAGACAGCACAGTACATTGTACCTCCATAGTGAAAAAGTTTTTTCAGGCAAACTATAGGCAGGAAAATTCCTTTGCTTCCACTATGTACCCTTCCCCTTATTCTTAACCAACTAGCAGCTTTTGTAAAAGAATGAATTAACACCGTTCAGCTTATGGTCCTGCATCAGTATTACCAGATAACCCCCACCCTTGATACAATGTTTGCTGACACTAATCTTTAAAGGACCACTGAGGATGATTTGTCGGGATCAAAAGGAAAAGTAGGAAATGTTAGACTTATTCATTGGCCCTATAGGGGATACCAATTACCCCACAGTCCTCTCCATAAACCCCATCATCCTTGGAAATGGTCCCTTAGTAGTAGATATTGCTGTACCCCTTTTGATTATCCTCCTGTTACTAACACTTGGCCCCTGCATTCTTAACCAGTTTGTCCATTTTGTTCAGGACCGGATAAATACGGTCCAGCTCATGGTCATGCAACTGCAATATCAACCCCTTGTTACTGACCCAGATCCCAGTGAGGGCATGGCCCTGAGGAGGATTCCTCAGTGAGCAAAATGAAAAGGGGGGAATGTTGTAGCCAGAAAGCAGAGACTCATAACTAACATGCTCTGCTAAGCAGGGCGGTTATCTGGAACTCATAGGTCCAGGGACATCACTCCTCCCTAGACAGAGCAACCTTGAACAGGGCTCCACACCTCCCTTAGACAAAGCAGCCTTGAACATTAAGAATTACATCCTATGGCACCTGGAAACCTCTATACTCCCACTGTCTAGCTGTTAAGACACCGGTGCCTATATCCCAGCCCTTGAAACATATATATTCCCCTCTGTAGACACAGCACTTGGGGAATTCTCTTACAGAACTCCCCCCAGTGCACTGGCAATAAAGCTTTCTCCTGCTTTGATTGCATTGTCTCATGTGTTCCTCTGGTGGCCACCCATACGGATCTTAACAATAACAGTTTTAAGCCCTGGAGTCAGGAATCATAAGATCTGGGATTGAATTCTTCTTGCCTTATTTATTACCTATTAGTTGTTGAACTTTGGCAAGTATCACCTTTCTTAGTCTATTTCCCCATCTATAAAAACATAAGATTTCAAAGAAAGATTTTGAAGAAAGAAATAGTAGAAAAAGAAGAAAGAAAATAGTGGAAAATGGAATATAAAAGCAAAAAAACCAATAATCTCTGCCCTTCAGGAACTCACAATCTAATCTATGTACAAATAAACTATATTCAGGATAAAATAATCAACAGTAGAAGGGAACTACAATTAAGGGGTCTGGAAAGATTTCCTCCAGAAGGGGGATTTGTCAATTGTTTAAAATTGTTCTCCTGGTTCTGTGCCCTTCCCATTCTATTGTTTCCCCCCCAGTATTTTTCAGGATATTTGAGAAAATTAAATATGATGCCTATAAAACATTTTATAAAGTGTAAAACACCACAAAAGATCAGCTATTAGTATTATGATTTAAAACATTTTTTCTTAAATGAAGCTAATACCCTCAGCTGAAAACCCCTTACATCAGTTATTATCTGTCTTGACACTGAGGGGTCCCCTCCCTGCTTCTCATTCTCCCATTTTCCATTTTAATGTGTTCTTTGACTTGGTTGTTTACATTTTTCCTGTCTAAAGACCTCATTGTGATCATACTTCTTAATGGGTCTTTTTTTACCCATTGAAACATTTGAATTTGGGCCTTTCTCTTTTATTCCAGGAAGCAGAGTCAGTGGAATAAATGCAGGATTCGTCTTCATAAGATTACTCCTTCCAGAATAAATGGGAGAACTGTTGCCTCTCTCCACTGAATAGTAGAGAATGAAATGAAAAACAGGACACAATGATTCATGTCATTTTGGCATTCTGGTTGACTGACCTTAAGGGACCTGACTGCCTTAACCTTCTTTAAAACTGATTTGAATAGGAATCGTTGAAAATAGGAAACACTGAAAACTTCTCTTAAAAGGGACCATAGAGCATTCTGAACTGTTCTCTTGGACATGGAGAGACCAATGAATTAATAATACTTTTAGATTCCTTGTTTCAGCTTTCCTGACTGTAAGTTAATCTCTTTTTCTTCTTTTTGTTTTATGTAATGCATCATCTCCTCTCTCAGTGTAGTAGCAGGCATATCATAAATACATGAAATGACAAATGACAGCTATATCTGTTCAGGGAAATATGGAGGGAAATTATATGTATTAGTAATTCATGTTTCCAAAGTTCTGTCTATTTTATATCATATAGTCAAAAAAATCTGGGAGAATTATGGAAATGGGAGATTTCTATCATTCATGAGGAAAATTAAATTTGGAGACTATTAAAGATCCAGATAAAAGTGCTTGTAGAATGATCTAGGAGAAATAATTTTTTAAATTTAGTCTGAAATTACTTTTAAATTTCTGTTTCATTGTCAACACATTTGCAAGGATTTGAATAATTTATTTATTTACCTTTTCTTGTTTTTCATTTTCTGACTTTAAGCAAATTCATTTGACTCCTTGAAAGAAATTTTATTCTACCCAGAGAATGGTGATAAATATTTTTATTGCACTTGTTTCTCTATCTCAAATTACAAGAATTTAGAGATAAGAGCAGCATTACTCTTTGGATAAAAAAAGTCTGCTTTGAAAGGGAAATGATTAGGTTTTTTTAAAACAGCTTTATTATTTCCAGAAGACATTATTTTCTCTTCATAAGAATTTAATTTAATTTACCTTTGCTGTTGGTGTTGCTAGCATGATTTAGAGGACTGTGAGATTTTGCTCAGGGAGTTCCATTACAGAGGAAAAAAAAACCCAGTTAAAATTTAAGTCATCGGGGCAGCTGGGTAGCTCAGTGGAGTGAGAGTCAGGCCTAGAGACCAGAGGTCCTAGGTTCAAACCCGGCCTCAGCCACTTCCCAGCTGTGTGACCCTGGGCAAGTCACTTGACCCCCATTGCCCACCCTTACCACTCTTCCACCTATGAGACAATACATTGAAATTAAGGGTTTAAAAAAAATTTAAGTCATCTATTGCAATTCTATTTACTAATTTGGGATCATAGGATCATAAATTTAGAGCAACAGTGTAGACCTAAATGATTAGTCCAATCTTCTAATTTCACAGAAGAGACTGAGACCTAGGAGAAGGATTTGATTTGCCCAGGGTCATATAGGTCACAGAGTCAACACTGAAACTCAGGTCCTCTGTCTCCAGATCTACCATTCTTCCTATTTTACCATGCCGCCCCCTCATAAAGGATGTGATTTAGTTCTCAACCTTTTGCCTGGTTCTCATAAACTGGCCCCAAATTAGGAAGTGCAAAAGTCTTCTAAATTCAGTAGCTTGTAGGTACATTAGTAAGAAAAATGTTAACATTTACAAGTAAATTGAACCAATATATTTGTAATCACTTTATGATTAAGCTATTCTTTAAAATCAAGCAAACCAGAAATAGAAATTTTATGAGTAACCAAACATGTACTTTTATGATCTAAATTCTATGCCATAGTGGCATGGTGATTAATAGCCAGGTCTTAGTCCTTCCTCTGATACATGCTAATTGTATTACCAAGAGTCAAATCACTTCAACTTCCATTGTTCCCAGCACCCTAACACTGAGCTGTAACAGATCAGTTCTATTTGGGCAGAGAGGGTTTACAAAGTAGGTGTTCTCTATATGGATGAAAACACAGATTCAAGTTTTTCTCATTTTTTTCTCTCATTATTTTTTAAAGAAGAAAGACACTTATATTTGGTCTGTAAATGACATTTATAAAAATTTCAGTAATTTTCATTCTTTTTCTCTTCTCTTCCACCAAAATTAGTTTTACTATTGCTTTAAATTAATCAATCAATAAACACTTCTTAAGAACAGACTATATGTTAAGTACACTAAGGTGAGGAAATACAAAGAAAGACAAAAGTCAGAGCTTGTTCTCAAGATCATAATCTAATGGAAGAGACAACATGCAAACAACTACAGACAAACAAGCTATGTTTAGGATATATGACAGATCAAACTAGGAAGGCACTAGAATTAATAAGGATTGGGAAAGGCTTCCTATAGAATACAGCATATTAGCTGGAGATATAAAATGCAAGAATGAATAGGTGTAGAGATGAGGAACAGGTCATGAAGGGCTTTGAATGACAAACAATGGACTTTGTATTTAATCTTAAAAGTGATAGAGAGCCACTGGAAGTCACTGAGTAGAGGTGGGAAGGAAAGACAGTGTCAATCACTTTAGAAAAATCACTTTGACAACAAAACAGAGGATGGACTGGAGTTGAGAGAGTTGTAGTAGGCGGAACAATCAGTAGGCTATTGGAACAGCCTAAGTATGAGGTGATGAAGGCCTTCACCAAGATGGTGGCCGTATTGGAAGAGAACAGGAAAAAATGGTTACTGAGATGAGAAAGAGTGAGGAGTAGTAGATAATATCCTGGGTATTTAAAAAGGTGGAGTCACATTTTAAAATAAAAGGAGTGTTAAAAAGAGGTGAGGAATGGGGCAGGGAAGACAATTATTTCAGTTTTTGCTATGTATTTAAAATGTCTACAGGACATCAAATTTCAGGTGTTCTATTGGCAGTGTGAGACTGGAGATCGATTCAGAAGGATGATACATGATGTTGAAGGTAACCAAAACTGTTAAATGGCAGAGCATAAGATATCCTGCTCAAAAAAATAAAACATCCTTCTATAAGTTTATTCTTTCCTATACAATCCAAATCCCAAGCATTCTTGTAGACCGTTTTATGTGATTGGAATTGCCTGACACTTGGACATAAATAGAACAGTTCAATTCCACTCTACCAGATACCTAAAAATTTTACCACTCTAAAAAACCTAAAAAGAATAGAGTTGTGTATGAGCAGGGGAAGATCTCTAAGAAAGAGGCTTTGGGTTTCTTTAGAAAAGACACCCCAGGACACTACCACATGAAGGAGCAGGTCAGGGAAAGCAGAAACTTCTTGAGGGTGCTTCTAGGGAGGGCAGCAATAAGTGAGGGAAGAGGCCAATGAATGACTTTGATATCGATTCAAATATATTCTCCTTGTGCATTCACAGGGGACATGTTAGGATATATAGCATATAATCTCTGTGAGGGCAGGAATTATTTTGGTTTTTGTCCTTCCATTTCTAGCCATTTCCAAGTGTGATTGCCACACAGTAAGTACTTAGGAAATGTTTGTTGATTTGATTCATAATAAACTCTTTCAGAACAAAAAAGTTTTTTTACTTCGTGCATGACTGTATTGGTATGCCATAATGCTTACACTGTTTTCTCTCCTAACAAACAGGTCAGAATGGTTAAAAGAGAGATAAGCATTTGCCGACAAACTCAAGCCCTTCTATGTAAGAATGTGTTTAAAAAATGGAGGATGAAAAGAGAGAGTTTATTGGTATGACTAAAAGCCCAGGACATTGTATGGCTTTGTTTTACTTAACTGCATATTGGTTCCAAAGATTTTAGTTCTATTTTTCAGTATGATGGAAAAGGGGATGTGGGAGGGAGAAAATATGAAATTATTGAAAAAAATTAAATGTATCTTTTTAAAGCAAAATGAAACTAAAAGCAACAAAGCTATGTCTTCACATTTGGTAAAAGAAGATGTAACTCCCAAGTAATATTAATGCATTTCTTCATTATGTACTGCTATTTAAGTACTTATTTTATATTGAACTTACAGACTGGTTTAACATTGTGCTATGCATGCTTGAAAATATTCTAAAATAAGAAAAAATTTCAAATTAAAGTTTCCATTGAAAAAGGAAGTTCATTCCCTGAAAAATAAATCTTTTTTTTTCAAATGAAATAAAAATAGCACTTCCCCAAATCATCAGTTAGTAGAAATCACACAGAACCATTCTGCTTAGTATAGGCTCAGAATTTCTGGGTCTGCAACAACAAAAACAGTAACCAACACACAGCTTAATGTTTAAATGGCCAAATATTTATCTCGTCTCTGTTGCTTTCACTCAACTGATCCATTATGATTAAGATGATGATAGTGTTAGAAGGATAATAAAAGTACTGGATGGCAGAAATGGAAAAAATTCATTTGGGTGGGTTTCTTTACCTAGATAAAACAGTAGATTAGGCCCAAGACCTGTGGCACTCTGTTGAGTTTCCAAATATCAGTTTCTGTTCATTGTCCCCAAAATATAAAATATTAAATACTTTTTATATTGCCAAAAGTGTGGTATTCACTAAGTTACAATGACTGAACAAGGGACAAAGGCAGTAGTACACAAAGTGATACAACCTGATCCTAAAAACAGATCATCTAAATAATCTTCAATCCTGTCTGTTCAGAGTTTATTGTCAAAAGCCTATTTTTTTGAACACTTGAGGAACAAACATTCCCACTCATTCTCAATTAAATTCATTGAAATTATGATTATTCTATCAGTCCTCAGGAAACATGTATTTTAAAGAGGCTGCAGGAAAGAATGTTGGGAATTGGAAATAAGCAGGAAAATGAATGGGTGAATAGAGCTCAAGTTTTCTAAAACATATCTTTTAATTTTGTATGCTAGAGGAAGTTTCTTCATGAATTTTAAAATAGTATATGAATCATTATTTCTTTACTATTTGTTTGTCTTGTTTTTGATGGGCAAGCCATATTATGTCTTCCCCTGCTGCTCTCTACCTTGTCTTGTATGTCTGTCTTAGAAATATGAGCTTGGTGGAATAAGAATTGCTGTTTATTTCTTAATAAATAATCTCAAGAGGCTAGTCCTGAGTCAAGCACACAAGGGAATTTTTAAATGGAATAAGAGCTTAATGAGAATAGCCTAACCAGTGACCACATTCTCATTTGTTTTTCTCTTCTGTTAAATAGGAATGGCTTCTATAATTGTGTCTATACCTGCTGCTGTTACTGTTTCAAATGCATACTACAGTGTTCCAGATTCCTGGAAGACCTCCAGTAGACTTAGGAAGCATAGACAAATTTAATGATCCTTACTTTCTGATTAAATATATGCCAGTCACCAATATAACTCAACAAATAATGGAAAAAATGGCTTTGGCTCCCTTTATAAAAGGTATGTTTTCTACTGGCTCAGAGAAAATATTTGGTATTATTATCCTTTTTGTTATAACAATAAAAATACTTAATTTGAGTTTTAATATATAGATGAGCTAATTGTTTAGTGTTTTAAATGCTATAATGCACAAATAAGTTAGACTAACACTTAAAATGAGTTGTTTCCTTAGTTTTCCTGGGATCTGGTTTCAGAATATCCATAATTACAGAAGGCTTATTTTTCTATAATTCGATTAATGACAGAAACAGGCTCAGTAGACTTCATGTTTCAGATCTTCAAAATAGTTTAACATTCTTAGAAAAAAACACTTTATCTTATGTCTTAAAAAAAAACAACACTTTATCTTACTGTGTATTGGTTCCAAAGGGGAAGAGTGGTAATGCCTAGGCAAAGTCATAGGTCAGTGACTTGTCCAGGCACACAAAGCTAGGAAGAGTCTGAAGTGAGATTTGAACCAAGGACCTTTTGTCTCTAGCTCTCAATTCATTGAGCCACCTAGCTGCTCCCTAGTTTAACAATTTTTTTCAAGCAGCTCACAAACACATTTTTTTTTCATTTTTCATTTTTCTTTAGAATATTTTCCATAGTTACATGATCCATAATCCCCTCTACCTCCTCCCAAAGCCAACAAGCATTTCCAGTGGCTTATACAAGTATCATTGTTCAAAACATATTTCTATGTTATTCGTATTTGCAGTAGAGTGATCTTTTAACATCAAAACCCATATCACATCCCTATTACACTATGTGATTCGATCTATATTTTTCTAATGCATTTCTGGTTCTAATGCAGTTGGTTCTCTGGATATGGATAGAATTCTTATAAATTCCTCTGGATTGTCCTGGATCATTGTATTGCTGCTAGTAAAAAATACATTCTTACATTCGATTGTGCCATAATATATCAGTCTCTGTGTACAATGTTTTCCTAGTTCTGCTCCTTTCACTCTGCTTCACTTCCTGGAGGTTGTTCCAATTAACATGGAATTCCTCCAGTTCTTTATTCCTTTCGGTACAATAATATTCCATCACCAACATATACCACAACTTGTTCAGCCATTCCCCAATTGATGGACCCTCAGTTTCCCAATTTTTTGCCGTAGTTTAATATTCTTAATAGAGCATGGTTGCTGTTGTATACATTTTAATAAATACCCTGTGGATTATGTCTGTGTCTCATATAGAAAATGGTTTAATTTAGAGAATGAACTCTTATCTTATTTCTTTCTGAAATTAATAGATGTTAGGCTCATTCCTTACAGGGGAAGGTAATTCCAACAACTCTATGAGAAGTAGAATTAGTACTCTTTCCTACTCATCTCAGTGATTATACTCCCTGATAAGGAGAATAGAGAGTCACTGTTGTGTGGTAGATAGACAGGAAAGGAAGGCCTAAGTTCTCATTCTTAAATTCTTAATTTCAGTACTTGAACAGTCTTAAGTCTGTTATAAACTACCTGTGTTACTATGAAAAGACAAATCACTTAAATGTTCAGTGCGCCAATCACTTTTTGTTCCCTCTGAATCAGGAGTCGGCAACGTATGGCTCTCAAGTCATATCTGGCTCTTTTGAGGGCCAGATATGGCTCTTTCTGCAGGAGCCATAAAGTCCATTTTTTTTCAGGTGCTGTTACAGGAGCATGCACTATTACAGGAGCACACACTGTGAGCACTGTATGGCTCTCATGAAATTACATTTTTAAAAATGTGGCATTTATGGCTCTCACGGCCGAAAAGGTTGCCGACCCCTGCTCTAAATGATATACCTTCTCCATCCTCTATTGCTTCTCCCTGGAATGATTTCATTCTCACTTTTACTTCTTTCTTTAACACTTATCTTTTGTCTTAGAATCAATACTAATAATCAGTTCCAAGGCAGAAGAGTGGTAAGGACTAGGCAATTGTGGTTAAGTGACTCTACCAAGGTCATACATCTTGTAAGTGTCTGAGGTCAGCTTTGAATTCACTTCTCTTTCTTAGAATGTCTATCTTCCTTCTAGAGTCAGTTCATGGTGAAAGTTTTTTTCTTGCTCTCCCTCAATGTTAGTATCCCTTAACTGTGTATTAGTTTGTATTTATCCTGTATTTACATATTTTAGGCATTCCCAAGAGGACAAGGACTAACTCAATTTTTTATATTTGATAATACTTTATTTCCCCCATTTATATGTAAAATCAGTTTTTAACTTTAAGAAAAAATTGAGTTGCAAATTCTCTCCCTCCCTGCCTCCCCATCCACTTTGCTGAAACAGTAAGCAATCTGATATACATTTTATATGTGCAATCATGTACAACATTTTTCCATATTAATCCTTTTGTGGAAGAAAACAGACCAAAAAATGAAGAAAGAGCATGAAATATGGTGTGCTTTGGTCTGGATTCAGAAAAGAAAATAAAGAGATTGTTTTTTCATTATGTCCTTGGATTGCTCAGAATATATTTTATTTACAGTTTTTCATTATACAGTATTGCTGTTGCTGTGTACAGTGTTCTCCTGATTCTGCTTACTTCTTGCTGCATTTAGCTCTTTCCAGGTTTTTCTGAAATCCTTCTGCTTGTTAATTCTTATATCACAATAATATTTCATTACAATCATATACTACAATTTACTCAGCCATTCCTCTGTGGATAGATATTATCCTCATTTTCCAATTCTTTACTACCACAAAAAGAGCTGCTATATTTTTGTACATATAGGTCCTTTTCCTATTTTTTTAATCTCTTTGAGATATAGACCTAATAATGGTATTACTGTGTCAAAGTGTATGCATTGTTTGAAAAGCCTTTGGACATAAATCCAAATTCCTTTTCAGAGTGGTTAAATCAATTCACAACTCTTCTAATAGTACATTACTCTTTCAATTTTCCCAAATGCTCTCCAAGATTTGTAATTTTCATTTTTTGTCATTATAGCCAGCTGGTAGTGCCTCAAGATTGTTTTAATTTGCCTTTCTCTAAATAATAGTGATTTAAACTATTTTTTCACATGATAATAGAAAGCTTTAATTACTTTAAGAACTGTCTATTCAGATGTTTTGAGCATTTAGCAATTGGAGAATGATTTGTATTCTTATACATTTGACTTGTGATTATTCTTCATCCTATCCCCCCATTTATCCTAGTCTCTTTCCTTTCATCCTGTCCATTCTCAAAAATATTTTGCTTCTAACTACTGCCTCCCCCAATTTTCCATCTCTTCAATAAGCTCCTCTTTTCTTACTCTTTCTTCTCTTAATTTATTGTTGAATGAGATAGATTTCTATATGCAACTGAATACATATGCTCTTCTCTCTTTGAGCCAATTCTGATGAAAGTAAAGTTTAAGTTCTCCCTTCCACTATAAAAACTCTTTCTTACCTCTTCTGTGAGATAATTTATCCTGTTCTCTCCTTCTCTTCCACCTTCTCCCAATGCATTCCTCTTTATCATGCCTTAATTTTATTTTTTTAGATATCAGTCCTTCATATTCAATTCATAACTTTTCCCTCTGATTATGTGGACTTCTTCTAAGTGCTCTAATTATGACAAAGTTCTTAGGAGTTATAAGTATTATCTTCCCATGCCAGAATGTAAATAGTTTAACCTTGTTGAATGTTTTTTGATTTCTCTTTTCTGTTTATTTTTTTATTCTTCTCTTGAGTTTTGTATTTGAGGGTCAAATTTTCTATATTCAGCTCTGATCTTTTCATCAGGAATGCTTCGAATTCCTCTATTTCATTTAATAGTAATTTTTCCCCTGAAGGATTACTCTCAGTTTTGCTGGGTAAGTGATTTTTGGTTGAAGTCCTACCACCTCTGTCCTCTAGAATATCATATTCCAATCTTCCAATTCTTTCACATAGAAGCTGCTATATCTTATATTATCCAGACTATAAATCCACAATACTTGAATTGTTTATTCTTGACTATTTTTGATATTTCCTCCTTGACCTGAGAGTTCTTGAATTTAGCTATAATATTCTTAGGAGTTTTCATTTTCAGATCTGTTTCATGAAGTAATCAGTGGGTTTTTTTCTATTTCTATTTTACCTTCTGGTTCAAGAACATCAGGGCAGTTTTCCTCGACAATTTCTTGAAAGATGACATCTAGTCTCTTTTCTTAATCATACCTTTTGGGTAGTGTTATAAGGGGATTAAGCTAGTAGGGTAATAAAGTGGTTGTAATAAGGGAATAGGCTGGAAATAATAAAGAAATTAAGGCAGAGGTAAGGTTGTAATAGGATATAAGGCAGGTAAGGGACTAAAGATAGTGTGAATAGGGATAAAGCACTGTGGATAGGGTTTGTGGATACCTAAGGCAGTAAAGTGGATAAGGAAGGTACAATGGTTAAGGTGGTAAATTGAGGTAGTAGGAGAAGTAAGGGAATGACTGAGTTTCAGGAATATAAACACGGAGGTATAAAGAGTTGCAAGGGAGAGGATGAGGTATTTTGGGCAGACAGCTGCAGCCTGGGGAACACAGACTGGGACACAGGTTTGAGACAGAGACACTAAAGGGCAACAGACTGAGCCCTTCAAGTAGGAAGGGCCCTTCTACAGACAAAGGTTAGGGTCAGCCAAGAATGGCTTGAAACTAACTAGAGGGCTTTCTAGTCAGTTTCTCAGGTTCACAAAGAAAGAGTCCAGAGGAAGTATTGAGATTACACTTCCTCCAAAATGGACGACTCCAATTCCCTTCAGGACACAGAGATAATATTATTCCTTTCTCCCCTTCTCCCTCTCTTATCAATCAACTAATGAACTAGCCAAAGGTTTGATTAAGTGACAAACAGGGTTTATTGAGTTTTAGGGTTGATTGGAGTGGATGGAGAGATACAAGGTAACTCTAACAGCCACCTAGAGAAAGCTTCAGGTGGGGGAGGGAGTCAGGAATGTGAGACTGAGAAAGGACCTGCCTAACTCAGCCCCAAGAGGTTTGTAGCCTGTAGGGTTAGGAAAGTTGGATACAATGATTCGAGGGATAATTTGTAACAAGGGTAAGCCCTATTTGACTATGGGGAAACTAAATCTACCAAGTTTGAAAGCTACTACCCAGATCCGCCCTCCTTTCAAAACTCTACAGAAATTTAGGAAGGGAAAATGATGATTAGGAATAGGGGAGGTTAGGGAGATCCAAAGGAAATAGTTAAGCTAACAAATTTTAAGAGAAAAGCTGCAGAATATAGACCAGGTTTTCAGTCCAAAGACTACTCTCCTCCTACTCTCATCAAGTCTCCAGGGTCAACTATCTAACCTCAGGATTCTAAACCCTTTTCGACTGTCAGAAATTCTGCAGAAAGGCTCTGCAGGGTTAATATGCACCCTTTTGCACTACAGTAGTTGAATAATTCTTACATTATCTTTCCTGGATCTATTTTCCAAGTCATTTGTATATGAGATATTTCATATTTTGTTCTATTTTTCATTCTTTTGATTGTTTTTTGTTTGTTTCTTGAAGTTTATAAAGTCACTAGTTTTTACTTGCTATTTTAAAAAGAATTTTCCTTTAGTGAGCTTCTGAACTTCCTTTTACACTACGCAATTCTTTTTAAAGGGTACTTTTCCTCAGTGAATTTATATACATATTTTTTTCCATGTGGTCAATTCTGTCTTTTAAGAAGTCCTTCTCTTCACTGATTTTTTTTCCATTTGACCAATTCTGCTTTATGAAGAGTTCTCTTCAGTAGTTTTTTGTGCCTTTTTTTAAAGCAATTGGCCTAATTCTCTTTCTTAAGGTATTATTTTCTTTATTATTTTTATGTCTCACTTACCAAGCTGTCAAAGCTTTTTGTTAACTTTTGTCAACTCATTATTGCATCATTCTCATTTCTTTATCAATTTTTCTTCTATATCTTTCATTTGATTTTTAAAGTCTTTTTTGAGCTCTTCTAATAATTTTTTTCTTGACTTGACTTCAATTCATATTTTTCTTAGAAGTTTTGGACACAGCACTATTGACTTTGTTGTTTTCTTTTGAGTTTGTGTTTTTCCTTCCCTATTACAAAATAACTTCCCATGTTGAGTTTCTTTTTTATTGTTTACTCCTTTTCTAGTCTTTTTCTTATCTTTTAACTTAAAAAAAACCTGTTAAAATTGAGCTCCATTCCTGTGATGAAGGGAGCACTGTCCTAACTTTCAGGTACTTGGTAAAACTGCTTTCAGAGTTAGTTCTGGAGATATGTAATTTTTCATTTCTTCCAAGATATTATGATGTAAAGAGAGATGTGCTAAATGCTATCCCAGCCTGTGCTCTGGTCTGTGATAAACTGCAAACATCCTTTTTCTAAACTGAAACTGTGACCAAGGTCTTATCCTCCACTGTGGTCAGAAGCAGTAGTGTGTGCCCCTGGGACTGTGATCTGGATCTGAGTATGGGCAATGCAACAGAGTTCTGCACGTAGAGCCAACAAAGGGACCCCTGTGATCTCCTTTTGATCAGTTTTCCAGGTACCCTTACCATCTGTTGCTGGGGGTTCTGAAAGTCTTTGCAACTGATTGAACCACTTCCGAGGCTTGTTCTGACTTGCAAAAGTCAGTCAAGCTGAGGAGCATTGTGCTCCACTCTCACCCAGTTATGGCAGACCTCTCTTGCCAATCTTCTAAGTTGTCTTGGCCTGAAAAAAATTTAGTCCAATCCTTTTGTCGTTTTTACTACTCCAGATTTCATTTTGAGGCATTATATCAAACTTGTTTGGAGGTTAATTTGTTTGAAATCAAATGGTTCCCTATACCTTCTCCTCCATCTTGTCTTTGCCCCTAATTCCATTTTTTAAAATGTGTATCACCAGCACAGTGCCTGGTACATAACAGTTACTTAGTAAATATGGATTGATTAATCTCCATCATTGAAAGAATTTTCCACTCAGAGAAATCCCTAAAGGAATCAAATCACATTCATCTCTATCCTCACAAACCAAAAGAATTTCAAGGCTAAATCACATCCCCTATCACATGCTCTATACTGAGCTAAGAAAATCTCTAGGGAAAATGGAAAACCTTTCCATAACAAGCCAGAAAAGTTTGTTAGCCCTTGCTCCTCATCTCCACCCTCCCCCTCATTCTTGTAGTCATAGATACAGTTTACATAGTTTTACCTCAGTTAGATAACATTTTTATTTCAAGTTTACAAAAATGTAATTTCCAGTTAACTTGTTATCATTGCCTATCAATATATTTTCTTGATAAATAGCCAGGGAAGAGAATCAGTGAATATTGCTTATCTATCTTGTGTCTTCGGTTTGCTTCATTCTAAAATAAGCAACTTCCATACCCAATCTCCCTTCTGAGATTTTATTCTAACACATATAATACTAAAATACTAAAAATACTCTATACGTTTGAGGCCCTTAGGGTCCTATCCTAATATACCTCCTCCATTTTGTTCTAATATTTTAATGAAAATGGCCCTTAATAAAATGCACCCCCCATTTTTCAACTATCATCTTTTCCTCATTTCTTTCCTTCTCCTATCTCTAGAGTGTCCCAATCAGAGATAATCCCTCACCTCAGGACTCTATTTTAGGAAAGGGAATAGAGAGAGAAGATGAGGTAGAGCTTTTATAGGGTATATTGGGGGAATAAGTAGGCTTTTTAGCACTTATTTATTCTAACTTATGATTCTTGACAATTAGGTATTTAAATCCAGTTTTCCTACTTTACTGACGGAATATAAATGGTAAAGTGCCTTATAAATTGCAATGCTCTCAAACATAGCCCTGTGTTTCCCTCCTGTTTACCTTTAGACTCAGAGCTCACCAGGATTTCTCCCTCCATTTTGTCACTTTTTTTTAATCTCTCATCTCTCAGTGACCTGGACGTCAAAGACCACTGAGTAAATTCAAGTATAGATTAGCCCTCAGAGAAAGGAAGTTAAAGAACCAAGGAAACAAGGAGATAGGAAACTGATTCCACTGGTACTGCCCCCTGGGCAGCCCAGGCAAATTAAGAAACTATAGTTGGTGCCTGAGATGTGACCTGTGAGAGCTAGTGGGTAGAGAAAAGAGCTTATAAGTAAAGACCAGGTGGTCTTTGGGGTCTTCTGGCTGGAACATGGAGAGCTGAGGTAACCCTTGTCCAAGTTTAGCCACAGGCCCATCATAGTGGCCAATAGATTAGAAAGTTAAGCATCTCTTTACCTCTCTCCCATCTTTCCCTCCCTTTACTACTACTACTATTATTTTGATTTAATAAAGTTATTAAGCTACTCTCAGCATTAGAATTTTAATTATTACATATTCGTGAACCTGAGTTAGTTCTTACTGAAGCCCACTTCAGTATCATAAGCCTTCCAATTAATTAATTTATTTGTTTGTTTTTTAAACCCTTCCCTTTTGTCTTATAATTGATTTTAAGCATCAGTTCCAAGGCAGAAGAGAGGTAAAAATTAGGCAATAGCGGGGTTAAGTGACTTGCCTAGGGTCACACAGCTAAGAAGTGTATGAGGTAAAAAAAATTTTTTTTGGTCTTTAGAGCTGTGCAACAATCATTTATTAAACTCCCACTGTCTCCCTGTCATATATTCTCTAGCACTTCTTCCAGATAGTCTCTACTTTCTTTTTTTTCTATATTTTTAAAAATCATTTATTAATATTCATTTTTAACATGGTTACATGATTCAAGCTCCTACTTTTCCCTTCACCCCCCGCTATCCCCCCACCCCATAACCGACGCACATTTCCACTGGTTTTAACATGTGTCCTTGTTCAAGACCTATTTCCAAATTGTTGATATTTGCATTGGTGTGGTAGTTTCGAGTCCACATCCCCAATCATGTCCTCCTCTGCCAATGCGTTCAAGCATTTGTTTTTCTTATATGTTTCCTCTCCTGTAGTTCTTCCTCTGAATGTGGGTAGTGTTCTTTACCATAAATCCCTCAGAGCTGTCCTGTGTCATTGCTTTCTGCTGGTACAGAAGTCCATTGTATTCAATTTTTACCATAGTATATCAGTCTCTGTGTACAGTGTTCTTCTGGCTCTGCTCCCATCGCTCTGCATCAGTTCCTGGAGGTCTTTCCAGTTCACATGGAACTCCTCTAGTTTGTTATTCCTTTGAGCACAATAGTATTCCATCACCAGCATATACCACAATTTGTTCAGCCATTCCCCAATTGAAGGACATACCCTCCTTTTCCAGTTCTTTGCCACCACAAAAAGTGCAGCTATAAATATTTACGTACAAGTCTTTTTGTCTATGATCTCTTTGGGGTACAAACCCAACAATGGTATGGCTGGATCAAAGGGCAGGCATTCTTTTATAACCCTTTGAGCATAGTTCCAAATTGCCAGCCAGAAGGGTTGGATCAGTTCACAACTCCACCAGCAATGCATTAATGTCCCAATTTTGCCACATCCCCTTGAGTATTCATTACTCTCCCCTTCTTTCATTTTAGCCAATGTGCTAGGTGTGAGGTGATACCTCAGAGTTCTTTTGATTTGCATTTCTCTAATTATTAGAGATTTAGAACACTTTCTCATGTGCTTATTGATACTTTTGATTTCTTTACCTGAGAATTGCCTATTCATGTCTCTTGCCCATTTTTCGATTGGGGAATGGCTTGATTTTTTTATACAATTGATTTAACTCTTTGTATATTTGAGTAATTAGACCCCAGTCAGAGTTATTTGTTATAAAGATTTTTTCCCAATTTGCTGTTTCCCTTCTGATTTTGACTACCTTGTTTTTGATTGTACAAAAGCTTTTTAGTTTAATATATTCAAAACCATTTAATTTACATTTTGTAATTTTCTCTAACTCTTGCTAGGTTTTAAATTTTTTCCTTTCCCAGAGATCTGACAGGTATACCATTTT
Source organism: Gracilinanus agilis (assembly GCF_016433145.1). Classification (NCBI taxonomy): domain Eukaryota; kingdom Metazoa; phylum Chordata; class Mammalia; order Didelphimorphia; family Didelphidae; genus Gracilinanus; species Gracilinanus agilis. Next base: position 219,381,510 of record NC_058133.1, read on the forward strand.
GTGTTTACTTAATTTATTTATAGTTTCCCTCTTTATATTCAAGTCATTCACCCATTATGAATTTATCTTGGTGTAGGGTGTGAGATGTTGATCTAAACCTATTTTCTCCCATATTGTTTTCCAAATTTCCCAGCAGTTTTTGTCAAATGTGGGTTTTTGTCCCAAAACTTGGGCTCTTTGGGTTTATCATACACTGTCTTGCTGACATCATTAACCCCGAGTCTATTCCACTGATCCTCCCTTCTATCTCTTAGCCAGTACCATATTGTTTTAATGACAGCTGCTTTATAGTATAGTTTAATATCTGGTACTGCTAGGCCCCCTTCCTTCACATTTTTTCCCATTATTTCCCTTGATATTCTTGATCTTTTGTTATTCCATATGAAATTTGTTATAGTTTTTCCTAATTCAGTAAAGAAGTTTTTTGGTAGTTTGATAGGTATGGTGCTAAATAGATAAATTAATTTGGGTAGAATGGTCATTTTTATTACGTTAGCTCGTCCTACCCATGAACAATTAATGGCTTTCCAATTGTTGAGATTGAGTTTTATTTGTTTGGAAAGTGTTTTGTAGTTGTTTTTGTATAATTCCTGTGTTTGTTTTGGTAGATAGATTCCCAAGTATTTTATATTGTCTAGGGTGATTTTAAATGGTGTTTCTCTTTCTACCTCTTGCTGCTGTGATGTGTTGGAAATATATAGAAATGCTGATGATTTGTGTGCATTTATTTTGTATCCTGCCACTTTGCTAAAGTTGTTGATTATTTCTCCAAGCTTCTTAGTTGATTCTCTAGGATTTTTTAAGTAGATCATCATATTATCTGCAAAGAGTGATAGCTTAGTCTCCTCATTGCCTATTTTGATACCGTCAATTTCTTTTTCTTCTCTAATTGCAACTGCTAGTGTTTCTAGTACTATGTTGAATAATAGAGGTGATAATGGGCATCCTTGTTTCACTCCTGATCTTATTGAGAAGGCTTCTAATTTATCCCGATTGCATATAATGCTTGTTGATGGTTTTAGGTATATACTGTTTATTATTTTTAGGAAAGGTCCTTCTATTCCTATACTTTTCAATGTTTTCAATAGGAATGGATGCTGTATTTTGTCAAAGGCTTTTTCAGCATCTATTGAGATAATCATGTGGTTTTTGTTTGTTAGACTGTTGATATGGTCAATTATGTGGATGGTTTTCCTAATGTTGAACCATCCTTGCATTCCTGGTATAAATCCCACGTGATCATGGTGGATGACCTTCTTAATTACTTGCTGGAGTCTCTTTGCTAATATTCTATTTAAGATTTTTGCATCTATGTTCATTAGGGAGATTGGTCTATAGTTTTCTTTTTCTGTTTTTGGTCTACCAGGCTTTGGAATCAGTACCATATTTGTGTCATAAAAGGAATTTGGTAGGACTCCTTCTTTGCTTATCATATCAAGTAATTTGTATAGTATTGGGATTAGTTGCTCTTTGAATGTCTGATAGAATTCACTTGTGAATCCATCAGGTCCTGGTGATTTTTTCTTAGGGAGTTCTTTGATGGCTTGTTCAATTTCTATTTCTGATATGGGATTATTTAGGTTTTCTATTTCTTCTGCTGTTAATCTAGGCAATTTATATTTTTGTAAATATTCATCCATATCTCCTAAATTGTTATATTTGTTGCCTGGGTTCTGTAACATGCATTTCATGATTAAGGTTTAAAAAAATAATAATAATTTTTTATTTTTAGAAAAAATTTCCCTGGTTATATAAGTCATGTTTTTACTTTACCCTTCACCCCTTCATTCCCCCTACCTCCCTATTGCCCCCCTCTCCCCCACTGTAGCTAATTCGCATTTCCACTGGTGTGGTCAGTTAAGACTTATTTACACATTATTGATAGTTACATGGGTGTGGTCTTTTCAGGTCTACATCCCCAATCATGTTCTCATCAACCCAAGTGTCCACTCAGTTTTTTTCTTCTGTGTTTCTACTCCTGCAGTTCTTCCTCTGAATGTGGATAGTGTTCCTTTCCATAAATCCCTCCAAATTCTCTTGGGTCATTGCATTGCTGCTAGTACAGATGTCCATTATATTCGATTTTACCATAATATATCAGTCTCTGTGTACAATGTTCTTCTGGCTCTGCTCCTTTCACTCTGCATCAGTTCCTGGAGGTCTTTCCAGTTCACATGTAATTCCTCCCATTTATTATTCCTTTGAGTACAATAGTTTTCCATCACCAACATAAAGCACATATTGTTCAGCCATTCCTCAATTGAAGGGCATACCCTTGTTTTCCAGTTTTTTGCCACCACAAAGAATGCTGCTATAAATATTTTGTGCAAGTCTGTTTATCTATGATCTCTTTGGGGTACAAACCCAGCAATGGTATGACTGGATCAAAGGACAGGCATTCTTTTATTGCTCTTTGGGCATAGTTCCAAATCTCCCTCCAGAATGGTTGGATCAGTTCACAACTCCATCAGCAATGCATTAACATCCCATTTTTGCCACATCCCCTCCAACATTTATTACTTTCCCCTGCTATCATTTTAGCCAATCTGCTAGGCGTGACGTGGTACCTCAGAGTTGTTTTGATTTGCATTTCTCTAATTATTAGAGATTTAGAACACTTTCTCATGTGCTTATTGATACTTTTGATTTCTTTATCTGAAAATTGCCTATTCGTGCCCCTTACTCATTTATTAATTGGGGAATGGCTTGATTTTTTTATATAATTGATTTAGCTCCTTGTATATTTGAGTAATTAGACCTCGGTCAGAATTTTTTGTTATAAAGATTTTTTCCCAGATTGTTGTTTCCCTTCTGATTTTGGTTGCATTGTTTTCCCTTGTACAAAAACTTTTTTTTAATTTTATTTTTTTAAAAAATTTATTAATATTCGTTTTTAATATGGTTACATGATTCATGCTCCTACTTTCCCCTTTATCTCCCGCTATTCCCCCCACCCATGCCAACGCCCATTTCCACAGGTTTTATCATGTGTCATTGATCAAGACCTATTTCCAAATTGTTGATAGTTGCATTGGTGTGGTAGTTTCGAGTCTACATTCCCAATCATGTCTACCCGAACCCATGTGTTCAAGCAGTTGTTTTTCTCATATGTTTCCTCTCCTGCAGTCCTTCCTCTGAATGTGGGTAGTGTTCTTTACCATAAATCCCTGAGAATTGTCCTGTGTCATTGCATTGCTACTAGTACAGAAGTCCATTACATTCTATTTTACCATAGTATATCAGTCTCTGTGTACAATGTTCTTCTGGCTCTGCTCCTATCACTCTGCATCAGTTCCTGGAGGTCTTTCCAGTCCACATAGAACTCCTCCAGTTTATTATTCCTTTGAGCACAATAGTATTCCATCACCTACATATACCACAATTTGTTCAGCCATTCCCCAATTGAAGGACATACTCTCCTTTTCCAGTTTGTTGCCACCACAAAAAGCGCAGCTATAAATATTTTCGTACAAGTCTGTTTATCTAGGATCTCTTTTGGGTACAAACCCAACAATGGTATGGCTGGATCAAAGGGCAGGCATTTTTTATAGCCCTTTGAGAATAGTTCCAAATTGCCAGCCAGAAGGGTTGGATCAGTTCACAACTCCACCAGCAATGCATTAATGTCCCAATTTTGCCACATCCCCTCCAACATTCATTACTCTCCCCTTCTTTCATTTTAGCCAATCTGCTAGGTGTGAGGTGATACCTCAGAGTTGTTTTGATTTGCATTTCTCTGATTATTAGAGATTTAGAACACTTTCTCATGTGCTTATTGATAATTTTGATTTCTTTACCTGAAAATTGTCTATTCATGTCTCTTGAGGAAGATGGAAGAGATCTGGCAAGAAAATAACAGCTTAAAAGGAAGAATCTCACAATTGGAAAGCGAGGCATGTCAACTGAAGACAAGAAATGACCAGATTGAAAAGGAAAACCAGTCCCTAAAGGCTAGAATTTAGCAATTAGAAGCCAATGATCTCTCAAGACAACAAGAACAAATAAAACAAAGTCAAAAGACTGATAAAATAGAAGGAAACATGAAATATCTCAATGAGAAAGTGACAGACCAAGAAAAGCAGTTTGGAAATTCAATTTGAGAATCATTGGTCTTCCAGAAAAAGCAGAACTTAATAGAAACTTGGACTCCATACTTAAAGAAATTATTCAGCAAAATTGCCCTGAAGCCCTACAACAAGAGGGCAATATAAACATTGAAAGGATCTATAGATCACCCTCTACACTGGACCCAGAAAAGTCAACACCCAGGAATATAATAGCCAAATTCAAGAGCTTTCAAGTAAAAGAAAAATATTACAAGAAGCCAGAAAGAGACAATTCAAATATCAAGGAGCACCAATGAGGATCACACAGGATTTGGCAGCCTCCACGCTAACAGACCACAAAGCTTGGACTATAATATTCAGAAAGGCAAGAGAGCTGGGCCTTCAGCCATGGATCAACTACCCATCGAAACTGACTATATACTTCCAGGGGAAAGTATGGGCATTCAACAAAATTGAAGATTTCCAATTTTTTGCACAAAAGAGACCAGGACTAAATGGAAAGTTTGATATCCAACCACAAAAATCAAGAGAAACATGAAAAGGTAAATAAGAAA
>NC_058133.1:219396123-219457108 GCF_016433145.1 Gracilinanus agilis
TATCAATAAGCACATGAGAAAGTGTTCTAAATCTCTAATAATTAGAGAAATGCAAATCAAAACAACTCTGAGGTATCACCTCACACCTAGCAGATTGGCTAAAATGAAAGAAGGGGAGAGTAATGAATGTTGGAGGGGATGTGGCAAAATTGGGACATTGATACATTGCTGGTGTAGTTGTGAAATAATCCGGCCATTCTGGCTGGCAATTTGGAACTATGCCCAAAGGGCAATAAAAGACTGCCTGTCCTTTGATCCAGCCATACCATTGCTGGGTTTGTACCCCAAAGAGATCATAGATAAACAGACTTCTACAAAAATATTTATAGCTGTGCTTTTTGTAGTGGCAAAAAACTGGAAAATGAGGGGATGTCTTTCAATTGGGGAATGGCTGAACAAATTGTGGTATATGCGGGTGATGGAATACTATTGTGCTAAAAGGAATAATAAACTGGAGGAATTCCATGCAAATTGGAGAGACCTCCAGGAAGTGATGCAGAGCGAAAGGAGCAGAGCCAGAAGAACATTGTACACAGAGACTGATATACTGTGGTAAAATCAAATGTAATGGGCTTCTGTACCAGCAGCACTGCAATGACACAAGACAGCTCTGAGGGATTTATGGTAAAGATGCTACCCACATTAAGAGGAAGGACTGCAGGAGAGGAAACATATAAGATAAACAATTGCTTGAATGCATGGGCTGAGGCGGACATGAATGGGAAATAGACCCTGAACAAGGACACATGTTACAACCAGTGGAAATGTGCGTTGGCCATGGGTGGGGGGAGAGCAGGCGGTGAAGGGGAAAGTAGGGGCATAAAGTATGTAAACAGATTAAAAACGAATATTAATAAATGTCTAATAAAAAAAAGAATATCATGGAGCTCTCAATGGACAAATTAGGCAATTCATTATCTCTAAATTAATACATATTGTGTATATTATGTGTGTACACATAGTGACATTTTTTTCAGTTGAAAAAACCCTAGAATTTATTAGAATACTCCAATTTTTAAACTATTTAAATGTATGTTTGTAGGGTCCGTTAGCTTCTATAATAAAAACATCTCTGAAATGTCAGACATAGAAGAAATAAGGAAGATCATTGGCGTTTGCCCACAATTTAATGTACATATTGATCTCCTTACTGTGCAAGAAAACTTCAGGCTATCTGCTAAGATCAAAGGAGTTCCACCACAGAAGGTGGAGCAAGAGGTAGGTAAACATTTTAGAATTGATAAAATGGTGAAGATTTAAATTATTCATCCATGCAAATCTGACTATTTCTGTTCAATTATTCTATCCAAGTCAATTCATAAACTTTAGGCAGGGAGAACCTGAACTAAATTCATCTACACTTAAAGGATAAAGAGAAACAAAAAAAATTTCAATTTCCAGATTAAATGCCAAATCTTAAAAATTAAAAATGAGATAAACAAAACCAAATGTAAGAAAGCCATTGAATTAACAAATAAAACTGAGTTAGTTTATGAAAAAAAAATAGATAAACCATCAATTTCAGAAAATAGAGAAGAAAACCAAATTACTAGCATCTAAAATTAAAAGGTGAATATAATAATGAAGATGAAATTAAAGCAGTTATTAGTAGTTTTGACCAATCATATGCCAACAAACAACAATTTAGATGAAAAAGAAGAACACTTGCAACACTATAAATTGCCTTGACTAACAGAAGAGGGAGTAGAAAATCTAAATATACCTATATTGGGAAAAGAAATTGAATATGTCATAAATGAACTTCCCAAGAAAAAGTGTCAGGACCTTATAGATTTACAAATGAATTGTACCAAACATTTAAAAATCATTTATTTCCAATATTAAAAAATTTAAAACAAACAATTGGTAAAAAAAAAAAAGGAGTTCTGTCAAACTCCTTTTATGAAAAAAAAATAGTGCTGATACTGAAGGAAGAAAAAAAATAAAGAAAATTATAGGTCAATTTCATTAATAAGGATAGATTTTAAAAATCCTGAATAAAATATTAGCCAAGAAACTATAGCAACATATCACAAAGATTATACCTTATAACCTAACAGGATTTATACAAGTTATGCAGGAATGGTTAAGGGAAACTATTAACATAACTGATAACACCAACAACAAAAGTAACAAAAATATTATGACTATATCAGTAGATGCAATTGAAAAATACAACTCATTCTTATTAAAAACACTTAAAAACATAGGTATGAGTGGATTTTTTCCTTAGAATAATGAGTATATGCCTAAAATCATCATTCAACATGTAATAGAGAAAAATGAGAAAGCTTCTTTCACATAAGATCAGGAGTAAAATAAGGATGTTCATTGTCACCAAAATTTTAAAAAATATTTTATTAGAAATTCTAGCAATAATAGTAAGAAAAGAAAAATAATTAAGGAATCAGAATTGTCAAAGGGTATTAAATTATCTCTTTTTTCCAAATAATATGGTAGTATATGTGAAAATCCTAGAGATTCAACTAACAAATTAATCGAAACTGTCAATTTTAGCAAAGTAGGACTTAAAATAAAACCACACAAATCATCAGCATTTCTATATATCATTAACTAAGTCCTGGAATCAGGACTGGAATCAACAAAGTGTCCCTGCCAAGTAAAAACCAGGAAAATCTGAACAAAATTATGAAACACTTTTAAATCAAAAAAGTCAGATTTAAATAATTGGGGAAATTTTAATTATTCATGTTATTCATGATTGGGCAGGGTCAATGTAATTAAAATCACAAATTCACCTAAATTAATCTACTTATTCAATGCCAACCCAATTAAATGACCAAAAAATATATTTTGTTCAGCTAGAAAAAATAATAATAAAATCCATTTGGAAGAACAAAATGTCAAGACTATGAAAACAATTTTTAAAAAATAAAGGAAAGAGTTTTAGTTGTATCAGATTATATATTGCATTAAAAAGTAGTAACTACCCAAACTATCTGGTATAGGTTAAGAAATAGAAAAGTAGATCAGTGTAACAGACCACAGATAAAACAAACAGATTATAGTAATCTTATATTTGACAAAAGTATAATATGGTAAAAATTGTTGGGAAAAGTAGAAAGGAGTCTGAAAGAAACTAGATATAGACAAATATATTCCACTATTACCAAGATAATATTAAAATGTATACATAACCTAGGCATAAAGGGGATATCATAAGCAAATTAGAAGAACAGGGAAGAGTTTTGTGACTCAGTGAATTGAGAGCCAGGACTACAGACAGGAGATCCTGGGTTCAAATCTAACCCTGGACACTTCATAGCTGTTTGACCCTAAGCAAGTAGTAATGCCCATTGTCTAGCCCTTACAACTTTTCTCTCTTGGAACCAACTCATATTGACTCTGGGAACATATTACCTATCATATTTATAAATAGGAGAAGAATTTTGATTAAATAAGAGATAGAATTAATATACCATGATATAAAAAATGAATAATTTTGAATATCTTAAATTAAAAGAGCTTGTAGAGATAAAACAAATATAGCTAGGACCAAAAGGAAAGCAGAATATTGGCTTAAAAAACTTTATAGACAATTTCTCAGATAGAGGTCTCATAACTAAAATTATGGAAAAGTTTGTCAAATTTATAAGAATAGGAGCCATTCCTCAGTTAATAAATTGTAAAAATATATGAACAAATTGTTTTTGGATTGAAGAAATCAAATATAACTGCATACTGGAATACTATTACACTGAAAGAAATGAAGGGCAGGTTAATATATTTTAAAACATTGAAAGACCGATATGCAATTATGAAGAGTGAAAAAAATAGTGATGGAAATATTGCTTGAAAAGTGGCTTGTGTGTGTCCATCTCCAAAGAAAGAACTGATGAATTGAAACAAACAAAACATAGTCTTTATATGCTGATGTATCTTTTTGTTAAATGATGCCATATCTCATTCCAGGAGGGGAGGGAGAGTGATATATACCTGAGAATTTAAATGTAACAAACAAATTTTTTAAAAAATTTAAATCTTATATTCTATCTTAGAATTGATACTAAATATTTGCCCCAAGACAGAAAAGTGGCAAGGACTAAGCAATTGAGGTTAAGTAACTGGATCAGGATCACACACCTAGGAAGTATCTAATAACAAATTTGAAGTGAGGACTTCCTGTCTCCAGACCTAGCTCTCTATCTCCTGAGCCAGTTGGCTGCCCCAGTAAGTTAAAAAAAAAAGAAGAAGAAGAAACAGTCAAAGAGGATATCAGACTCTAATTTCCATATATTAATATGTCTACAGAATGGTATCATTTTTGTTTCTGAACATTTTCTGGTGACTACACCAGAGAATGGAATCTGAAATCTTGTTCATTTATTGTAAATTTTCTTGACCAGGAATTTTAGCAAAAAAGATTTATATATTTTTTCTTCTTACCAGAATAGTTATTTAGGTCACATCAATGCATATCCAATTTAAAAATTATTTCTAAAGTATCTGGTTTAAGATCTTTCCTCCTCCTCCCCAAAATTGATTATATTTCCAAATGTTCTGGATTAACACAAAATAACCTAGAAATCGTGACTAGCTTTAGAATGCATCAGATTTATTTTACTTCAGGTTTAATCTTACATTAGAAATTACAAATGATAGCCTCAAAACAGTGAGAGATGACAGGAACTATTAATTAAAGATGGTCCTAAAAATTCCACCCTGGTTCCCCTTACCTTCACATTTTATTTCTAAGTGAATTAACAACCTTCTAACTTACGTTATTATTGCCTTCTTTTTGCTCAGATTGGAAATTGTTTATATCCAGTGAGTGACTGAAATGTGCAGGCTCTTCTTTGTTCCTAAAGAAGAAATGGGGAATTGGCTATCACTTAAGGTACTACACCTTGGGGAAGTATGAGGATTTATAGTATTAATCCTTCTGGATACTTAAGGAATATTTAACTAATATAAAGCATATTTCTTTAAGTTTGTAGAATATCACTTTAAGAAAAAATATATTTACTATTCTACATAACAGGAAGCATGTATATGAAACTCATTACTGATAATTAAATCTAAATAAATCAAATCAGAATTAGCTCTGAGGGGCCTCAGCTTCTATATATACCTCAAGTAACCATTCTGAAACTACAAAAGTGAGAATTAGAGCATTACTTAAGAGGATAAAGAGATATGAAATATTAGAAATTAAGGCTTCCTGATTAAAAACCAGGCCAAATGGCAGTCATACCTAAATATCAGCAGACACGGATCCTTGTTTCTTTCTTTTTCCTTGATGGATAATAAAGGAATCAGTAGAGCAAAAAAGTAAAAAGATCTTCCTTCAGAACTTCTTCCACCTCCCTTCCCCAATACAAAATGAACTGTCACCCCAGGAGGAACTGGGTCAATTATCAATATGATGTTCATTTTGTCACAAAAAGGAAGAGTTTATATCACAGTATATGGTTGTTGTTTTTACTTGAGGCTATGAATGTTTTTTCTATTGTGCTACATCCATAGAGGTATTTCTTCATTCTGATTTATACAAATAAGAGGGAACTAAGCAAGATTACTACAAGGTCTGACCAAAGCCTACTACAAAGTGCAAAAAGGAATATGTATTTTATTTTTGTTTCTTTTTTAAAAGTTTCTTATTTTCCTTAATTACATGTAAAATTTTCAATTCCTTTTTTAGTTTTGAGTTATAAATTCTCTACCTTGTTTCCACTCTCATTATCTCATTGCCTCCCATGTGTTTCCTCTCCCTGAGAAATCAAGCACTCTGATATAGATTTTACATGTGCAATGATCTAAAATATTTTCCATATTACTCATTTTGTGGAAAAGATCTCAAATAAACAAAAAATGGAAAAATAAGAAGAAAGTAAAATATAATGTGTTTTGGACTGCATTCAGATGCCACCAATTTTTTCCCTGCAGAATAATGTCATTTATCATCCTGAGTCTTTGGGATTGTCTTACATCATTGTTTTTATGAGAATGACTAAGTAATTCACAGTTGGGTTTTTTAATATGTTGCTATTATTGCATACAATGCTCTTCAGGCTCTGCTCACTTCACTTTGTACAAGTTTATAAACAAGTTCCAGATTTTTATGAAATCATCTTGCTAATCATTTCTTATGGCACAAGAGTTCCATTATAATCATCTACCACAACTTGTTTAGACATTCCTCAATTGATAAATATCCCTTCAGTTTCCAACTCTGATACCACAAAAAAAGCTGCAATTAGTGAAATTGATTCTTTTTTTCTCTCTTCGGGATACAGACAGACCCAATCTTGGAAATGCTGTTTCAAAGGGTATGTCCAATGGACGTAGTTCCAAATTGCTCCTCAGAATGGTTGGATCAGATCACAACTCCATCAACAATGCATTAGTGTCCCAATTTTCCCACCTACCTTCCAACATCTGTAGTTTTTCTTTTCTGCCATATTTTCCATCTGATAGGTGCCAATCGGAAAGGTTAACTATTATATTAATTTGCATTTCTTTAATCAAGTGATTTAGAGCATTTTTAAAGGATGTATCTGTAACAGGAATAGGATAGCTAGAACTACTAAACTTTTGAGGTCAGAATCACGAAGAGACACTCTTGTCCCCACCAAAAATTTCTAGTCATGGTTGTTAGGGATAAAATAGTGATTAAGGTGAATCATTGGTCTGATTTAGGATGATATCTTTTATAATCTTTGGTTCTCAAAAAAATTATCCTGTTTTTTGTTAGAAAATTTTAAATAGTTCTGAGTTGAACTTAAAAAAAAATAAAGTCCTTAATTAGAGTCTAACATACTTCTATAACTATACCCATTCAAATGATCTTGTTCATAATATGGTCAAATTCTGAATATAAAAAAATACACAAATTCTTCTCCTCTGGGATTATAACCTTGTAAAACAATGTCATCACCAATACCTAATAGGATAAGATAGAGTTTTGATTTTTAGAATGTCCCTTTTTTTATGTCAGAAACCCATAATGTGCTCTGCAGGTCTATTTATTCTGTGCCATTTATTTCTGAGTTCCCAATTACTGCAGAGATTTTTTGGAAGATAGTTGTACTAATAGTTGCTATAAATGGAATCAAATTGCAAGTTGCAGTGTTTACTACAGAAATTTGTTTGGTTTTGAAAAATCATTTGGATATAACTTATTGGGGCCATGTTCAGAACATGCAAAACAATTTCTATCTCTTTTTCTGCCAAAATAAAAGTTATTTCACAATATCCAACTTCCTATTCATAATACTTCCCAGAACCATCTCCCATCTTCTGATGTGATAATAATGTATGGGTTTAATCCAAAGTTGCATAGGAAAAACATAATCTCTATCTTCTACAAAGATATCTGTTCTATATTTGTATTCCAAGTTTTTCTGTCATAACTTCTCTCCTGTTTTCTTCATAATTTTAAATAGGATATCCTTTCTGCTATCAACTAGTCAAGTTAGCTACAAAGAATAAAGCCAACCCCTGCCTTCAAGTCATTTCCCCCCTCCCAAACCCAATTATATGCCACATTCCAACTTTGAGATTTGGAGCTAGAAGGGACTTCTGGGATCATCTAGTCTCTTTGTTTTACAGATGAGGAAATTGAGACCTAGCGATGTTAAATAGATATTTTTTGCTCAAAAGTAACTCAGTTACTACATAGCAAAGCCAATATTTGAACCAAGGTTCTCTAACTCTAAGTCCAGTAATTTTCCTGCCTTATCACAATGCCTTCTATACACACACAGAAAATCATCAATAAATATTTTTTCAAGTTTCATCATTCTTAAAACTATTACTTTTGGGGGTAACCATCTTCAATGGAAGATAGAAGTTCCAGTTGAAGAAATTCAATAGGACATGGTAATGGTTTTGAAAAATTATCTTTTCCCCAAATTCCTAACTTGACCCTGTCTTTTGCCTTCTGTTTTCATTTTAAGTGGAAGATTTCTTCCCTATAATAACAATGATAACTCTATATACTATTTTAAGGTTTGTAAAGCGCATTACACATATCATTTGACTTGTTCCTCTTAAGAACCCTGTGAAGTAAATGGTATAATTAAATCTCATTTTATAGTTGAGGAAAATGAGGTTTGGTGAGTGTAGTACAGAGAGAGGGGGGAAAATTCACCTATAACATGAGGTTAAATCATTTGTCCAGGTTTACATAATTGAATGCACAGTTTATGTTCTTTTAGGAAAATTAGCCTCCTACCCCAATGAGGAAGTGCCATCACACCTTCATTTAAAGAAATAATGTGTTCCATAAATATTTAATGGTTAACCTGGTTATTTGCACAGATGAAAAATAAAACAGGTCAATTATCTGTGGATGCCTGGAATCATCTTTGTCATTGTTAAGAAGCTTGTTGAATGAGTCAAAAAAATCCTATATTTTCGTGAATTCTATTAAATTCACACAAAGATTTATTGGATGTCTCCTATAATCAAAGCACTGTACAAGCCAGGAGGAGTAAGGATTGTAGAGGTACTAATTTACTACTCTTGTGAAGACATTGTCTAAGTGCAGTTTGTGGCACATAGAAAGGGAAAAAGGAAGGAAGAGAATAAGTATTTTAAAGTACTTATTATGGGGTCAAGCACTATGCTAAGTGCTTTACAAATAATATCACATTTGATGCTTACAACAACCCTAGGATATGGATATTATTCTTATGACCATTTTACAGTTGTGGACACTGAGGTAGGAAAGAAGTTAAGTGACACGGTTAGTAAATATCTGTAGCTGGATTTTTGCTTGAATCTTACCAACTTCCAGCTCCAGCCCTCATTCCATAGGGCCTCTACTGCACTTCTATCCACTACAAAAATGGACAATTTATTACAGAAAAGGGCTCCAGAGGAGTCTGATGGGAAGAAATGGAAAATCATTTGAGCTTTAAAGGATAGTTAGGAACTCATTAGTACTTGGAGTTACTAAGAAAAGATTTATAGTTATCTCCAAGTATAGAATAGAATTTTATTTCCTTAGAAATTCTAAGATCAGATTTGAAACATCAGATACTTTATTATGCCAAAGTGACAATAATGCAAGATGACAAGGCAAATGAATATAAAAAAGCAATAGGGATTAGAAAAGATGACCTGAAGGTTCCTTCCAAATTAGGATTTTACAATTATATAAAAAGTTATTGGTTGACATTTATATAGTGCTACTTACAAATTTTTATTCTGGCTCTTTTATAAGTCTATGTCTGGTTTTATCCCCTTCCCCTCAAAATAATAAATTCCTCAAAAGTTCAGATTTTGTTTGTTGTGTTTACTGTTTTTAATCATCTAAAAAGGCTAGTAAAATTTCAGGAACAAAATAAACATTTAATTTTTTTCCCTAAGGTGGTATTGATGATAAAGATAAATACAAATAAGTTATACAAATTTTCTTCTTTATAATTCTTCAGTTTGCACATAAATGAATCCCGTGACCCTGAAAAAATAACATTACTCATTAAAAATCACATTCCTGTTGCAAAATTAACTGCAGAAAGTGAAAAAACGCTTTTATATATATTGCCCTTGGAAATGACAGATACATTTCCAGGTAACAACATGGGAAATTAAAAAGAGAATCTAGAAATAATACTAAATGAGAAAATAAATTTTAGGGTCAATGCATGTGAATAATGATGAAAGATTGTTATTTGAAAAATATGTCCTAAAAAAGTATCATGACAGGAGAATTATAATATTAAGGATAAAAGATCAAAGGAACTAGGGTTCTTTTCCTTTGGAGAATAGATAAAGCAGAGATGTTATTGTTTGATCATTTAAGTCATGTCCAACTCTTCATGACTGCATTTGGGGTTTTCTTGGTAAAGATAATGGAGTGGTTTGTCATTCCTTTCTCCAGCTCATTTTTACAAATGAAGAACTTTTGCAAATAGGATTAAATGACTTGTCCAAATTAATACAACTAGTATATGTCTAAAGCCAGATTTTAACTCAGGAAGACTGATATTCTTGATTTCAGGCTTACCACTCTTCACTGTGCCACTTAGCTGCCCAGAAAATAAGTATGATAGCTATAATAAGGAATTTGAAAGACAATTATATGAAAGAGGGATTAAATTTCTGAATATTTTCTTAGGGCAAAACTATAAGTAATGTATAAAAGTTTTAGAGATATAAATTATGATTTCAAAGAAGGAAAAAAATTGCTAATTATTAGAGCAATCCAAAGTAAATTGTGTAGCTTCAAAAGGTAGTGAGAGCCTTATTACAAACAGACTTGATTTGGAGATTGTAATGTAAATTGAAGCCTTACTGGTTTGGAATATATAACCAGGGTCTGAGATTCTTTGAAACTTGCTCTGTACCAATGAGAGAAAGCAGACCAAAAGCATTAGAAAAAATGAACTGTTGAGATGGTATAAAAATTTTGGAGTAATATATGTAAAGTTTACTGATTTCTGATGAAATTATCTCAAGTTAATGCTTTCAATTAGTATTTTTATATGTTGAATATCATAAAAATATTTGAGATTTGATTAATTTAATTGAGAAATGATGATGACATTTTAATTTGAGATTAATATCACATGCCTTTTAAGTTAACTTTGTGACCACCCCTTTATGCATCATCTTCATTTTAGAATGTAAGTTTCTTGAGAGTAGGAACTATATATGTATATATATAACATTATATATAGCTATATATAACTATATATATACATATATATATATATATAAAGCTTTCTTTCATTTGCCTAGTGACTAGCACATAATAGTAGTTAATAAATGCTAATCATTACTTCACTTATTTGTTAGTGTATTTTTCCATGGTTAAGTCAAGGATAACTCTGGTTTTGAACATAGATCACTAAAAATTTGGTAGTGACTTTGACAGAAATAAAGGAAAAATACTAGGTGTCATCTACATAGAGGTGATAGTGATGGAAAAGAAGAGAGTCTAGGACAGAAGTCAAGGAAATACCTACAAGCACGTCTTGGAACATGGGTCATGACCTAAAAAAGGAATATGAGCAGTGGTCAGCTAGATAAAAGCAAGATCAACTGATGGAAAGTTGAGAATTATCTGGAAAGTTCAGATTCCAGCGCTCACTAAATTTTTGGCTGGAGTTTAGTGCTCCACCCTCTACCTTTCCCATCAGAGGGTATAAAGAGGCTAAGGAAATTAAGAAGGTATTAAGAATCAAGAGCAGACTCAATTATGATAATGATGATATTTCTGAAGATCAGCTTATCAGGGTGGTGTATGATGTACCAAGCAGAGCTGCAAATGGAAAGTTTTCTTATGAAAACAGCTGTTTTGATGCCACATAGAGAAGGTCCAATATATCCCCATCTCTCACTGGAAACATTATATATGAAGTTGTCTCCTACTTGAACTAAATCAGCACCTTTGACCCTCTGCACTTTTATAGATTTGGGAATGAGGTAGAAAGGTCAATAAAACACAATCTAAAAAGTCAATTCCCTTTAGCACTATGTCATGCATGGCTACAAACATCATCTTTTACATGGTAAAATGTTGTCACTAATGCAGTTAGCTGAAAGTAGACAGAGAATATTTGTGCATGCTTTATATGACCAATATTACACAGACAGAAACAAATCAAACCAGCCATTTTTCTCAAGAAGAAATTCTACTAAGGGGATATGATGTTTTAATTTCTGATTAATATCTATATATCCTTAGTGGAATCTGCTTTTTAAAAAAAGAATTATAGCTTTCATCTTCTCTTATCTTCTCTACTAGAGTAAAGACTCTTTGAAGATGGCAATTGTTTTCATTTTTCTTTTTTTTTCTTCCTTCATTGCTTAACTTTATACCTTAGAAATAGCAAGTATAATTATAAAATTTAATTAAAATTATCATTGTTATCATTTGTTTCCTTTACAATTTGAATTGATACTATAAACAGAATATTTGAGGTCTCTTTTCAAATGTCCCTAGAAAAGAAACTATTATATTTTGAATCCCACTTTACTTATAAGGTTTTATTTTGTGTTGTCCTTTTCTCGTTGTGTTTGCAGATATTGGTAGTTGTGGGCAGGAACAAACAGAAGTTATAACGCATTCTGAAAACTTTGTTGAACTAGAGCAGACTTTATCTTCTCTTCTTGAAGAGAAGATAGAAACAGTCCACAGCATGGCTCTCTGGAGACAACAGATTTGGGCAGTTGCAAGGATGCACTTCTTAAAATTAAAGCATGAAAAGAAAGTTCTTTGGTCATTGTGAGTATCAGATTCCTTCTGATTTATTTAAAACATAAGTGAATATATTTGGTCTCTAAAATTTTTCTCTCAATAAAGTTCTATTCAGATGCCATTTCATGATGTGGAAGTGACCCTGATTTCTTGAAGTCTATACCAGCTTAGCACAAGCTCAGAAAACTTCTATCATGTTAGAAAATCTTTAAGTCTAATTCTGACCATAAATGATCTCTGCTTTCTGGGACTTAACTAGCAAAGAACAGAGATGATTCTCAGCAACAGACTGTTTGCTTATACTGTTGCTGTAGAACAAAGAAAAATATCTCCTTTCTATAGAGCTCCCTGCTTCTTCTTTAGTGATAGTAGCAGAGTGGTGGGAAAGGAGACAGCTGATGTCAATAATCACATAATCTTTACACCATTTATAAACATTAACTTAGTTGTTTGGCTCTAAATATGAAATCCTAGTCCAGTTACCAAATAATGAACAAACCACTGGAAGAACTAAGTTGTATCAATATTGATATTGCTCTATAAACAAAAACAGAAGGCAGAAGGACATTGTAATTAAATGAAAAGGTGGTCCAAAGGTTCTCCTTAGAGGAATAAATGAAGAAATTGGAGGACTTAGATTTATTGAATCTCAGAAGTAACAAGAAATAACATTGAATGGTACATCTCATTATCTCATATTTTAGTGCTAATTATAATAATTTATCAAACATATTATTACAGAAATAATTGCAGCATATGTGCCAATGTTTTTTTAGAGGATGAGAAAGTTTAGAAATTACAGGAAAATGATGTCAAGAAATGATAAGACCCAGTATAGAGTGCAATTTAAGGATTTCTTTATCAATGATGAGATCTTCTCTCTATGTTTCTGTTTACAAATAACATAATGTTGTATAATTTATCTAGCCCAATAGCATTTCAGAGTCTTCAAAATTAAATCTACAACCACTGAGTTTGGTATAATTTTCAATACAAAAAAAAAAAAACTAAGTGTGAGGAAAACTCCTGTAGTCCAGATTATAATACACAGTTGAATGGTCAATAAATAGAACTCATCCGTGGGTACATATGTTTTAGACAAATATTATAAATGGGCATAGAATCAAACAAAAGGATGAGTGCAGACCAGATTACATAAGATTCTCCCTGAAAAAAGAAATTCCATCATTGCAACATTCCTTCTGGCTCTAAATCTAAAATCCTATGATCATATGTTTAGCATTCTTTCTGACATCCCTTCAGTCAATGAACTCAATTGGATAGCTCACAAGTTGCTATTAGAGTTAAATAAAGAAGCTGAGTGGAGTTATTTTATCATGCACTCAAAAAATATCAATATAGTTATATGTATCTATATTTATATAACATATCTATACCTACATCTGTCTATTGATTTATCTATCTCACTGTCTGTCTATCTCTCTATTATTTGTCTGTTATGATTGATCTTGCCTTGTAGTATTCAAAATAAACTCAATTTAAAAAAGCATTGCTTGGGGCAGCTTGGTAGCTCAGTGGATTGAGAGTCAGGCCTACAGACAGGAGGTTCTAGGTTCAAATCTGACCTCAGACACTTCCTAGCTGTGTGACCCTGAACAAGTCTCTTAACCTCCATTGCCTAGCCCTTACTATTCTTCTGCCTTTGAACCAATACATAGCATTGATTCTAAGGTGTAACGTAAAGGCTAAAAAAATTCATTATCTACAACATAGGATAATAAATTAAGATAATCTATGCAGGACTTGTAATGAACCTCTAATCTAACTCAATATTTACAATGATACTTGTTCAGTGCAAATGGAAGCTGAACACTGGAAAGAAAAGTGGGAGAAAAAAAGAAGTGAAAAGCTATATCATCATGAATACTTTCTTCAAGAAGAGAGTAATAACTGAATACAGAATCATAGGAGGAGAATGCAATGACTTTCATTGGGAAATTATACAACTTTTTAAACTTTTTTTAATCATGTGTAAGGTGTGAACTAGTGTCCATAATATATGACTCTTTCACAGTGTTAGAGCTTCTAGAAGATTTATGGGAAGATAAGGATGAAAATTACACAAGATGAGAAAGCACAGGGAGCATTCCAGGCTGATCTTCTGAAGGGAATATTATTGAAGTATCAATGAAACAAGCATCAACTTAGTTGACTGTGTATGTGCAAGTATAGGAACCCAAATAAAAGCCGAGCTGTCTCTTCCTAATAGGGATACAATCTGCTCATTGATTTGATATTCCCCACTCAGCCAGACCCAACTATATGATTTCTTTGAGCTGCCTAAAATTCTACTATCCTGCTTCATAGTCTTGCTTTATAACTTGCAATTCCAAGAGGAAAGGAATCTTAACTAAAAGTCTGTCTTCTGTTTATACTCACCTCACCCAACCATATCCTGACTTACGGAATTAAGGTTTGAGCCTTCTAAAGTGATTTAGACATTTGTCCAGTGTGTCACTATGTGGGGGGTGATTTCCCTGATCCTGTTTTCCTGATTATCTCAGTGATGTGCAAATCTCTCCTCTCATTCAATCGATTGTGAACTCTCTAAAAATAGTGTAATATATAACTTTACTTAGTTTATAAGGTTGTTCAACTTTTTATAACATTGAAGGAAGAATAGAATTATGATATTTTTTGATATTCATAACAAAGAACACTTGTTTCCCGATGTAAATTTAAATCATCTGGCTTACAACCCATGAGATTTATTCAAATTGATACTTCTCACTATGAAATATTTGGAAAAGTTTGTCACCAATATGATTCATTCACATCAGAGACTCAGCTCCTGGGGGAACTGAATGGCTACAAGAATGACTGGGGGGATTTCTCAGGAAACCTTCTTCCTGCTTTCCTTCTCTACCAAAGAATCTAATAAATTTATTTCTGAACTAAAGTTTAAAAGGGGAGGAGGATACTATCCCATTTATTTTTATTGTTAAGGATCAGGGAAAGAGGAAATCAAAGAAAGGGAAGAGAAAATGAAGTCATGAGAGGATCCCTGAGCCCCAGTTCATTGTTACTTACTCCTTAGCCAAGTGAGAATAATTTGAGAATTAGTTTTGAAATAATGTTTGCCAGGTTGGATAGTATAAAAAAAGACATATACAAAAATAACAAAGGAGTAAATCATGACCAATAATCTAGTTTATAAATAGAAATATATCATGGACTGTATAAGTAGCAAGATAATAATAATAATAACTAACATGTACTTAGTGTTTATGTGCCAAACCATATACTAAGCACTTTATATTATCTAATTTCAAGCTCACAACAACTCTGAGAAGTAGATGCTATTATCTTCCCCATTTTATAGATAGAAATTGAGGCTAACAGAAGTTAAATGACTTTCCCAGGTTCACACAGCCAGTTAAGTTTCTCAGGCTGATTTTAAACTTCATCTTCCTGGCTCAGGGCCCAGCACTCTATTTACTAGGTCACCTTTTAGCATTTTATTTTTTGCTAAAGGAGAGCTAGAGAACTAGAACAATTTATATTTTAATTACAAAATTGTGAGGGACAACTTTGAAAGATGTAAGAATATTGATTCAATGACCAATCATGAACCTAGAAGACTGATAACGAACCTGCTTCCCATCCCTTGGCAAAGAGAGGATGTACTATAGGTATAATATGATATACATATTTTCAAGGATAACCAACATGGCACAAATTTATTTTTCTTGCCTATGCTTATTTGTTAAAAGGGAGAATTTTTATTGGGAGAAGTGAAATGGTTGGAAGTAACAGTGTAACTAAAAAAGAAGAAAATTAAGAAAAGAGTAGCCAAAAATGCATAAAAATGTATAAGAATCAAAAGAAAATTCTAAAAGGGATACACACAAGTAGGACAGTATTGATATTATCATGATGATGTTGATATATCCTTGAAAACCAAATTCTACATGTTTTATTCGTAGTTCCATACTATTATTTTTGAATAGTTTATTTTTTTCACTTTTGAATTTTTTTCCAGTTACATGTAGAAACAATTTTAAACAATTGTTACCTGATGTCTTGAGATTCAAATTCTCTTCCTCCCTTCCTATACTCCCCTCTCCCTGAGGTAATAAATAGTCTGATATAGGTTATACAAGTGCTGTCATTCAATATGCGTTTCCCTATTTTTATGCCATGACAGAAGACATATATCTCACATATAAGAAAAAATTAAGGAAGGAAATAAAGTAATAAATGAAATGCTTTGATCTGCAATTGTTCTTCCAAGGTTTCCTATTTTGGATGTGGGTAGCATTTCTCATCATGAATTCCTTGGGGTTCTCTTGGAAACTTGCATTAAAACAGTTTAATCCTTCACAGTTGATCATTGTCTCATATTTCTGTTACTGTTTACAGTATTCTCATGATTCTGTTCACTTCACTTCACATCGGTTCATATAAGTCTTTGCAGATTTTTCTGAACTCCTCCTGTGTATTGTTCACTATGGTGTAATAGTATTCCTAGATAGAGATAGATAGATAGATAGATAGATAGATAGATAGATAGATAGATAGATATAAAATACATTATATCACAACTTTCTCATCCATCCCCCAAGTGATGGCTAACCCCTGAATTTCCAGTTATTTGCTGTTACAAAAAGAGATGCTAAAAATATTTTGGTAGGTTCTTTCCCCTTATCTTTGATCTCTTTAGAATATAGACTTAGTAGTAGTATTGCTGGGTCAAAGAATATGTGTAGTTTTGTGAATGTTTGAGCCTGGATCCATATTGCTCTCCAGAATGATTGTTTCAGTTCACAATTCCACCAGTAACATATTAGTATCTGAATTTGCTCACAACCCCATCCACATTTATCATTTTCCTTTTTGGTCATTTAGTCAATCTGGTAGGAATGAAATGGTATTTTAGGACAGTTTTAGTTTGCATTTCTCTAATCAATAGTAATTTGGAGCATTTTTTCATGTGGTTCTGGATAATATTAATTTCTTCCTCTGAGAATTACCTATTCATATCCTTTGACCATGTTTTGATTGAGGACTGAATCAGATTTATAAGACTATAAAGCCCCCTTGCTGATTTAATATTGTTTTTTTTAAACCCTTGTACTTCGGTGTATTGTCTCATAGGTGGAAGAGTGGTAAGGGTGGGCAATGGGGGTCAAGTGACTTGCCCAGGGTCACACAGCTGGGAAGTGGCTGAGGCCGGTTTGAACCTAGGACCTCCTGTCTCTAGGCCTGACTCTCACTCCACTGAACTACCCAGCTGCCCCCTTAATATTGTTTTAAATAGACTTCATTTATCATTTTCATTAAGGTTCCTTCTAAATCCAATGTTTTCTAATGTTTTTTATGAGAAATGGGCATTATGTTTTGTCAAAAGCTTTTTTTCTACATCTTTTGAAATAATCATGTGGTTTTTGTTTTTTTTTTAATTTATGTGGTCAATTATGCTGATAATTTGCCTAATAATTGAAGCATCCCTGCATTCCTGAAATAAAACTCAACTAGTTGTGGCATATGATTGTTATAATATAATGTTGTAATCTTCTTGCTAGTGTTTTACTTAAAATTTTTACATCAGTGATAATTTGGGAGATTAGTCTATAGTTTTCTTTCTCTCTTTCTGGTTTAGGTAATCAATGCCATATTTGTGTCATGAAAAGAGTTTGGAAGAATTCCCTCTTCCCTATTTTTCTAAGTAGTTATATAGAATTGGAGTGATATATTCTTTGAATGTTTGGTAGAATAGACGTATGAATTCATCTGACCCTCGGCACTTTTTCTTGGGGAGTTCTTTGATGGTTTGTTCAATTTCTTTTTCTGTGGTGGGAATTTTTAAGTTTTCTCTTTCATTAATCTGGGTAGTGTATATTTTTGTAAATATTTATCTGTTTCACTTAGATTCAGATTTATTGGCATATAGTTGGTCAAAAAACTTGCAATGATTACTTTAATTTCTTCTTTATTTGTTGTGATTTTTCAATTTTAATACTAGTCATTTAATTTTCTTCTTTCTTTTTCTTATATCAAGGTAACGAATGGTTTATCTAATTTATTTATTTTAAAAAATGAAGCCAACTATCTCCTTATTTATTACTTCAATGGTTTGCTTACTTTCAGTTTTATTAATCTTTCCCTTGATTTTCAGGATTTCCAATTTGGTGTTTCATTGGGGATTTTAAATTTGTTCTTATTCTAGTTTTTTTTGGTTGCATGCCCAATTCGCTGATCTGCTCTTTCTCTATTTTATTGATGTAAGCATTTAAAGATATGAATTCCGTTCCTGGTTAAGATGGAGGCAGAGTAAAAAGCAGCACTTAACCTCTCCTAACCAAAACATACAGGAATCCTCAAGGGGACATAAAAACAAATCTAGACGAACGGAGGGACCCCACAACAGGATGCCATATGGAAAGAACGTGGAATTGGGGCATTTCCATGCTATAAAGGGGTGAAACAGCTCTCACTAAATCATGGGCTGAGCAACACCCCACACACACACCACACCACCTACAACACCAAAGCAAGCTCAAGAGAAATAGAGCAAGTTTGGGGCACCATTCAGTCACTGGCAGCTCCAGGGCCTGTTCCTGAGAGCAGCAAGACTTAGGACCCCAAAAGGCTAAAGAACATCCACAGACTTTGAGTGCAGACAGAGAGCCCAGGCACACAGGCGCACGTGAGCAAAGGCTCTGAAACTCTGAGTGGGGAACCAGTGCAGACAGGTATATGACTGTGGAAGCAGTGCCCTGAGAATTGTAAAGGAGCCTCCAGCAGAGGATCAAGCAAGGGGGTCCACCACGGGGCTTGACCTTGAGAAAAACCAAACCTGAGTCAGTGTGAGGATAAACCTGAGAACGGGCTGGGCTAACAATGGCAACCCAGAATCAGGAAGGCCAAAAGAGAAAGATTAACAACAAGAAGAAGAAATCTTTAACACTCAACAACTTTTACACAGAGAAAATCCAGACAACTGAGCAAACAGAAGAGGAGAACAAACAAGCATCCAGACCCTCCCAAAATAATGAAAACTGGTCACAAGCTCTTGAAAAGATCAAATATCAGATGACGAAAAAGTTGGAAAAGATTTGGCTAGAGAAATGGGAAATAGCTCAAAAGTAAATCAGGAAAGAAAATAACAGTTTAAAAGGCAGAATTTTGTAATTGGAAAGTGAGGCTAAGAAATCAAACGACCTCATAAGCAAATTGAACACCAGAAATGACCAGATTGAAAAGGAAAACCAAAAGATCATAGCTGAAAACCAAAAGATTATAGCTGAAAACCAGTCCCTAAGGGGCTAGAATTAAGCAATTAGAAGCTAATGATCTCTCAAGACAACAAGAACAAATAAAACAAAGTCAAAGAACAGATAAAATAGAAGGAAACATGAAATATCAAAATGAGAAAGTGATGGACCAAGAAAACTGGTCTAGAAGAGACAATTTGAGAATCATTGTTCTTCCAGAAAAACCAGAAATTAATAGAAACTTGGACTCTATACTAAAAGAAATTATTCAGCAAAATTGTCCTGAAGTTCTGCAACAAGAGGGCAATATAGAAATTGAAAGGATCCATAGATGACTCTCTACACTAGACCCAGAAAGGGCAATGCCAAGGAATATAATAGCCAAATTCAAGAGCTTTCAAATAAAAGAAAAAATCTTACAAGAAGCCAGAAAGAGACAATTCAAATATCAAGGAGCACCAATCAGGATCACACAGGATTTGGCAGCCTCCATGCTAAAAGACCTCAAGGCTTGGAATACAATATTCAGAAAGGCAAAAGACCTGGGCCTGCAACCACGGATCAACTACCCATTGAAACTGACTATATACTTCTAGGGGAAAGTATGGGCATTCAACAAAATTGAAGATTTCCAAGTATTTGCACAGAAAACACCAGGACTAAATGGAAAGTTTGATATCCAACTACAAAATTCAAGAGAAACATGAAAAGGTAAATAAGAAACTGAGGGGAAAGAAAGAAAACTCATAATTTTTAAATTTGCCTTTTTAAGGGCCCCAGTGAGATCTAATTATCTGTATTCCTATGTGGAGAAAGGCTATGTATAATTCTCTGTAGTGAACTCTATTCACTATTATAGTATTCACTATTATAGTAATCAGAAGAATAATTCATAGGGAGAGGGTGGAATACTAAATGGTCTAAAATAATATGGGGGTGGGAAAGAGGGGGGTGAATAGCAGGGGACACCAAGAGAAACTTGAGAGAATGAGAAAAATAGGATATTCTATTACACGCAAAGAGGGCATGGGAAGGGGAGGGACAAATACTAATATAAGAAGGAGAGGAAGAAAGCATTAAGAGGTAATATTTAAACCTTACTCTCAGTGTAATCAACCCGGAGAGGGAAGAGTAGCTATATTATCCATTGGGATACAAAACTCTCTCTAACCCTACTGAGAAAGTCAGAAGGGATAAACCAAGGGGAGTAGGGGAGTGGGGAGGTCAAAAAAGGGAGGGGAGAAGAAGGGGGAGGGAACTTATTAGGCCTTTAAAAATAAAAAGAGGAGAATAATAAGGGAAGGGGTAGAAAGGGAAGTTAATCAAGGGAGGGGATAAGGGATACTGGCTTAAAGCAAATCACTGGTTTAAAAGGAAATAGTTTAAGCAGAAGGAGTAGGAATAGGGGAGGATACGAAAATGTCAGCAAATGAACAACTGATAATTATAACTCTGAATGTGAATGGGATGAATTCACTCATAAAACGGAATCAAATAGCAGAGTGGATTAGAAACCAAAATCCTACCATATGTTGTCTACAAGAAACACATATGAGGTGGGTGGACATACACAAGTTTAAGGTTAAGGGCTTGAGCAAAATCTTTTGGACATCAAATGAGAAAAAGAAAGCAGGAGTGGCAATTGTGATTTCTGACAAAGCCAAATTAAAAATAGATACAATTAAAAAAGATGGGGAAGGTCATTACATCCTGATTAAAGGCAGTATAAACAATGAGGAAATAAAACTGCTCAATATGTATGCACCAAGTGGCATAGCATCCAAATTCATAAAGGAGAAACTGGCAGAGCTCAAGAAGGAAATAGATAGGAAAACCATAATAGTGGGAGATCTAAAGAGTCCTCTTTCAGATCTAGATAAATCAAACCAAAAAATAAATAAGAAAGAGGTAAGAGAGGTGAATGAAGTCCTAGAAAATGTAGATTTAATTGATATGTGGAGAAAAATAAATAGGGGCAAAAAGGAATACACCTTCTTTTCAGCTGCACATGGTACATTTACAAAGATTGACCATGTAATAGGGCATAGAAATATTGCAAACAAAGGCAAAAGAGTTGAAATAATAAATGTAACCTTCTCAGATAATAATGCAATAAAATAATAATTAGTAAGGGCACCTGGATAGGCAAATAAAAAACTAATTGGAAATTAAAAATATGATTCTCCAAAACCAATTAGTCAAAGAAGGAATCATAGAAACAATCAACAATTTCATTGAAGAGAATGACAATAATGAGATATCCTACCAAACTCTGTGGGATGCAGCCAAGGCAGTATTCAGGGGTAAATTTATATTGTTGAGTGCATATATTAACAAATTAAGGAGAGCATAGATTAATGATTTGGGCATGCAACTCAAAAAATTAGAAAGCGAGCAAATTAAAAATCCCCAGATGAAAACTAAGTTAGAAATACTAAAAATCAAGGGAGAAATTAATAAAATTGAAAGTAAAAGAACTATTGAATTAATAAATCAGACTAGAAGCTGGTATTTTGAAAAAAACAGATAAAATAGACAAAGTACTGGTCAATCTAATAAAAAAAGGAAAGAAGAAAACCAAATTGACAGCATGAAAGAAGAAAAGGGAGACCTCAACTATAATGAAGGGGAAATTAAGGCAATCATTAAAAACTATTTCTCCCAAATATATAGCAAAAAATATAGCAATTTAGGAGATATGGATGAATATTTACAAAAAATATAAATTGCCTAGATTAACAGCAGAAGAAATAGAATACCTAAATAATCCCATATCAGAAATAGAAATTGAACAAGCCATCAAAGAACTCCTTAAGAAAAAATCTCCAGGGCCTGATGGATTCACAAGTGAATTCTATCAGACATTCAAAGAGCAACTAATCCCAATACTATACAAATTATTTGATATGATAAGCAAAGAAGGAGTCCTACCAAATTCCTTTTATGACACAAATATGGTACTGATTCCAAAGCCAGGGAGATCAAAAACAGAGAAAGAAAACTATAGACCAATCTCCCTAATGAACAAAGATGCAAAAATCTTAAATAGAATATTAGCAAAGAGACTCCAGCAAGTAATTAAGAAGATCATCCACCATGATCAGGTGGGATTTATACCAGGAATGCAAGGTTGGTTCAACATTAGGAAAACCATCCACATAATTGACCATATCAACAGTCTAACAAACAAAAATCACATGATTATCTCAATAGATGCTGAAAAAGCCTTTGACAAAATACAGCATCCATTCCTATTGAAAACACTGAAAAGTATAGGAATAGAAGGACCTTTCCTAAAAATAATAAACAGTATATACCTAAAACCATCAACAAACATCATATGCAATGGGGATAAATTAGAAGCCTTCCCAATAAGATCAGGAGTAAAACAAGGATGCCCATTATCACCTCTATTATTCAACATAGTACTAGAAACACTAGCAGTTGCAATTAGAGAAGAAAAAGAAATTGAAGGTATCAAAATAGGCAATGAGGAGACTAAGCTATCACTCTTTGCAGATGATATGATGGTCTACTTAAAAAATCCTAAAGAATCAACTAAGAAGCTTGTAGAAATAATCAACAACTTTAGCAAAGTTGCAGGATACAAAATAAATGCACATAAATCATCAGCATTTCTATACATTTCCAACACATCACAACAGCAAGAGGTAGAAAGAGAAACACCATTTAAAATCACCCTAGACAATATAAAATACTTAGGAATATATCTACCAAAACAAACACAGCAATTATATGAAAACACCTACAAAACACTTTCCAAACAAATAAAACGGGATCTTAACAATTGGAAAGCCATTAATTGTTCATGGGTAGGATGAGCTAACATAATACAAATGACCATCCTACCCAAATTAATATACCTTTTTAGTGCCATACCTATCAAATTACCAGAAAACTTCTTCACTGAATTAGGAAAAAACTATAACAAATTTCATTTGGAATAACAAAAGATCAAGAATATCAAGGGAAATAATAAAAAAAATGTGAAGGAAGGGGGCCTAGCAGTACCAGATATTAAACTATTCTATAAAGCAGCAGTTATTAAAACAATATGGTACTGGCTAAGAGATAGAAGGGAGGATTAGTGGAATAGACTTGGGATTAATGACATCAGCAAGACAGTGTATGATAAACCCAATGAGCCCAACTTTTGGGACATGAATCCACTATTTGACAAAAACTACTGGGAAATTTGGAAAACAATATGGGAGAGATTAGGTTTAGATCAACATCTCACACATACACCAAGATAAATTCAGAATTGGTGAACGACTTGAATATAAAGAGGGAAACTATAAATAAGTTAAGGGAACACAGAATATTTTACCTGTCAGATCTCTGGGAAAGGAAAGATTTTAAAACCAAGTAATAGAGAAAATTACAAAATGTAAATTAAATAATTTTGATTATATTAAGCTAAAAAGCTTTTGTACAAACAAAAACAATGTAGTCAAAATCAGAAGGGAAACAAGAAATTGGGAAAAAGTCTTTATAACTAAAAACTCTGACAGGGGTCTAATTACTCAAATATACAAGGAGTTAAGTCAATTGTATAAAAAATCAAGCCATTCCCCAATTGATAAATGGGCAAGAGGCATGAATAGGCAATTTTCAGGTAAAGAAATCAAAAGTATCAATAAGCACAAGAGAAAGTGTTCTAAATCTCTAATAATTAGAGAAATGCAAATCAAAACAACTCTGAGGTACCACCTCACGTCTAGCAGATTGGCTAAAATGAAAGAAGGGGAGAGTAATGAATGTTGGAGGGGATGTGAGAAAATTGGGACATTAATGCATTGCTGGTGGAGTTGTGAACTGATCCAACCATTCTGGCTGGCAATTTGGAACTATGCTCAAAGGGCTCTAAAAGAATGCCTGTCCTTTGATCCAGCCATACCATTGTTGGGTTTGTACCCCAAAGAGATCATAGAGAAAGACTTGTATAAAAATATTTATACCTGCGCTTTTTGTGGAGGCAAAGAACTGGAAAAGGAGGGTATGCCCTTCAATTGGGGAATGGCTGAACAAACTGTGGTATATGCTGGTGATGGAATACTATTGTGCTCAAAGGAATAATAAACTAGAGGAGTTCCAGGTGAACTGGAAAGACCTCCAGGAAGTGATGCAGAGTGAAAGGAGCAGAGCCAGAAGAACACTGTACACAGAGACTGATATACTATGGTAAAATCGAATGTAATGGACTTCTGTACCAGCAGAAAGCAATGACACAGGACAGCCCTGAGGGTTTTATGATAAAGAACGCTACCCACATTTAGAGGAAGGACTGCAGGAGAGGAAACATATAAGCAAAACAAATGCCTCAACGCATGGGCTGAGGAGAACATGATTGGAGATGTGGACTCGAAACTACCAAACCAAAGCAACTGTCAACAGTTTGGAAATAGGTCTTGAACACATGTTAAAAACCAGTGGAAATGTGCATCGGCTATGGGTGGGGGAACAGCGGGGGGTGAAGGGGAAAGCAGGGGCATGAATCATGTAACCATGTTAAAAATGAATATTAATAAATGATTAAAAAAATAAAAATAAAAAATAAAAAAAAAACAACTGGTAAAAGAAGTCTTAACTCCCTACCCAGATTTGGCCTCCAAAGTGGAATTTACTCACTTCCAGACCAGAAATTCCCCTCAATTTAAAAAAAATATATATGTATAGACATATACAAATTAGGGCTCTCAATAGCCAGATGTTTTGTACTTTACATCTTGTTACAGAAAGTTTCTCATTATAAAACACTTTAAACCAAATATTCATTCTAAAATGAAAGGGAAATTCAAATTATATATAACAAGCTACTTGCATACCCACTGGCTGTCATTTGTTCTAAAAAGGAGAATGACAATATCAAAATATTATTGAAATCAATAAAATTCTATCACAAGAACAGATAAAATGTAATCTCTTATTGTTTACTAGCACAAAACATGAAAACTTTGTCTTTAACTCCCAATCCCACAGACCTATAATTTCTGGCTTATTTTTTTCATCATGTTGTTTTTAAGGGGAAAACAAATGAAGCCTCTAAATGAGAAAATAATGGGAAATTATTCACGAACATTTATCACATAAAGTGCCAAAAATCCTACCTTGATATAGGAATTTGCACATTATTGACTGACTTTTTCATTTCCTATCACAAAAAACTCAATTTTCTATCCCTGGGAAATTAAAGTAAATGATAGTATTATTTCATTCTGAGGTCTAGTTTGCTTTCTTTTGAATATTAGGTTTATTTTTCATAGGAAATTCCTCAAGCTTATTGACTTCCAGGAGACATTGATGCTAAAATCTATTTAAGTGGCAAATATATGCAGTCGAAAATAAAAATAAGTTAAATGGCTAATGCCAATATTTAGTTTATTCCAAAATTCTGATTTCTAGAGATAAAAACCATAAAGTATTGAAAATGCTAAAATTAGACATACTACTTATATTTTAGGCTATATTCTTAATCCTTTCAAGTAATATTTTTTATATTTTCTATTTGAAAGCTTACATTGACTCTGTTGACTTTGAACACATTTTTTTTACTTATTTTGTTTTTAAGGATTATAGATTTTCTCTTGCATGCAATAGCAAGAGACTAAATTGCTTTCCTGTACTCATGAATATTGTAAGCAATGGACTACTTAGAATGTTTAACTCCTCAGAGCAAATTCATACTGTGAGAAATGCATATTCTTTTGTAAGTATGACAGAGTCTCAACTATCATTGATAGTAAATGAGTTCTTTTAATGAATGTTTCTCAAAAAACTGTACTTTGCCACTTTTATGCCAAAGTCTTATGGTAATTTTTATTTTTATTTATGGAAAGTTTTTGAAAGGTATCATGCTCTTCAACCGCATTAAATAAAAGTAGTCAGGATACCATATAAAACCTCCTATAAGTGACTTTGAGCAATTGAAGAATTTTAGCCCTAGGGAAGATCAAGACAATCTGATTTTACTTCATTTCACAAATAAGAAAGTGAGGTTCACTAACCAAAGATCCTAAGTTCAGATGATTGATAAGTAGAAAGAACTTTAGTGATCATTTAATTTATTCCCCTCATCTTGCATAAAGGAAACTGAGGCAAAGAGATGCTTAAGATCATAAGCAAATCAATGTTACAAAATCACAGAATTTTGGAACAGAAGCAGCCTCAGAAGTACTCCTGTCTGCCCAACTATTACCTAAGTAGGAATCTCCTCCAAACAAAACCAACAGGTTATCTCACCTTTTCTTCTCTACTGGATCCAGATTTAAATGGAACCTCAGAAGCAATTTAATCTATTCTCACCATAGTTGAGGAATATATAAATGATTTGTCCAAGGTCACAGAGAGAATAAGCATCAGGTATGATATTGGAACCTATGTTTTCTGACTCCTGAGATGGTAGTCCTTCCACTGAAACAGATTTCTTACTATTGCATTTTCCACTGTCATTTATCTTCTCTAAGAAATAGGAGAACTCAGACATGGGAACTGAATCCTTAGTCATTTGTTACACAACTTCAATAAACCATAGTTTCCTTAACTGATAAATGAGAAGATTAGACTAAAGAACCCCTCAGGTCTCTTCCAGATCTCCATCTAACCTCCTGATCTCACCTCAATGCCATAATGTTCTTGCCAATCCAGAATATTTCAATACTCTAAGGATGATTTCTGGCATAACCCTGATGATAGCACCTCAAACTAATTACAGTCTTGAAGGTGTGTTGTTGTGTTGTGTGCAAATGCAAAGCATGGAATCCCTGAAAAGGTACAGGGATAGCCTCACCCAGAATTCCAGGGGACCCCCCTGGAGAACTTTGGGTGAGGGGGCAGTTGAGAAGGGTTGGAGACAGTTAATTTGTGGGATTGGATGTGAGCAGACACTCTGCTTGCTACTCCTGACTTGGGGTTTCTCCTGAGGTGGCCATTGTAGTGTAAGCTAGTAATTTCTACTCATAGGGTTAGCCTATTTGTTATTACTATTCTTCATTAACATAATTATATAATTACTTAGTGATTAGAGAGTAAGATATTTATCAATAGCAAGAGAGCCAGTTTTAGTTAAGTGCTTCATCCCTCCAGTGAGGAGGGGGGAAAGGGCATCAATTTAACAGTTTAGGGTCACCTTTCCTTTATCCTAAAACCTTCATTAACTTCTCTAATTTTCCTTGTTAATTCCTAATATAACTTTTTACATTCAAATCTGTGCCTCATAATTATTTGGGAAGATACTTACAATTCAGTCTGTATATTTAGTTTGAATCCTGTTGGCTGCCAGTTTAAAGAAGATCTCCTCTGTCCTCAACAGTTAGATAGCTAGCTGTTATATCTCCTCTAACTGACCTGAGAGGAATATAAATTAAAGAAAAGGAACATTATTGGGGTTTCAGTCATAAGAGAAACTTACCAGAAGAATCTTATTCCTGTCTTCATTACCAACTAAAGCAGAAGCAGTTAGAGGGGGAGGGGCTTGAGAGCCAGGAGTGTTTTACCCCCTCCTTTCCTCACTGTAGCCTGTCAATCTCTGGCTCTTGACTTAAAGCTCTATTTGGCCCTGACACATTTATCTGCTTCTCCAAACTATCTGCTATTATCATCATAACAGTTGTAACTGAAAAGTTTATTGTCTTTAAGACAACCTGCTAATGAATCTCTCTGAAACCAGGTTCAAATGACCATATGCCAGTCCCACATTCAAAGATCTTCTATATGACTTAGACCTGCCAGAGCTCAAGTTCTGTTTAACTTTAGGATTAAAGATTACATTAAAATTTCTAGCTTGAGGGCTTCATCAACTGCAGAAAATTTGCATTATCACTGGTTATAATTTTCCATTTTACTTGTTATATATACTACATTGGCTCTTCTTTTTTTTTTTTTTAGCCCAGGAGCTTCATGTCCATGACTAAGACAGATGTGGATTTTTGTTTATATTGACAACAACCAGTATTTCTCCTTATTTGGCAATGAGCAGCATCATTGATTACAAAGTAAGAAAATCTTACCAAAATAAACTTATTTTAGTAATTGAAGATGGGTTTTAAAAATAAACCACAGTTTCTCCCTTAAACAACACATGTTGGGGGGCAGCTGGGTGGCTCAGTGGATTGATAACCAGGCCTAGAGATGGGAGGTCCTAGGTTCAAATCTGACCTCAGACACTCTGGTTGTATGACCCTGGGCAAGTCATTTAACCCCCATTGCCTATCCCTTACCACTCTTCTGCCTTGGAAACAAAACATAGTATTGATCCTAAGGTGGAAGGTAAGGGTTTAAAAAAAAAGCACACACACATGAATGTTTCCATAAATAGCACTTAATTTAGTTCCTATACATATTTGCATTACTGGGTGCTTAATAGTGCTCAAGGGGCAAGGAACAGAATTCATTATGTATCATTGTTTTGACACAAAAGAAAGACAAAAATCTCATGATTGGATTTCATTCTGCAGAGAGATGACAAGTAGAGGAGTACCAAAGTAAATACAATAAACAGAGAAAATCTCAGTAGGCAAATTCCCTAAAGAAAAGGGCAAGGAAGAGAAAAACCACCTTCTTCTACACAATCCAAAATAATGGATACTTTTTCAGACAACTGCAATATTATTGGCAGGATGGTAAAAGAAACTGAGAAAGATGAAGAGGCAGTAATGAAAAAAAATTAGCATGAAGTAGAAAAATCACTGTTCAGTTTAACCATCCATTGTTATTAAAAGACCTCATGATTATTCATTGTAATGATGGGGCAACCTTATGAGATAGGAAGCACAGTATTATTATTTAAATGTTTTAACATTAGGAAATTGAAGTCTCAACAGGTTAAGTACTTTGTGATTAGTTAATAGCAAAAGTAGGATTTAAACCCAGGTATCTGGACTCTAGGCCCTCTGCTCTTTCCAATATACTATTTTCCAGTCCCCAAAATTTTATTGAAAAATTATAAGCCAATGAAATTGATAGAAAAGTAACTGGGGGTTCTGGTTTAAGATGGCGGTAGAGTAAAAAGCAACTGCCTGACCTCTCCTAACCCACACATATAAGACTCCTCCAGAAGACATAAAAACAAATCTAGACGAACGAAGGGACCCCACAACAGGGCCCAGCATTGAAGGTACGTGGAATTGGGGCATTTCCATGCTATTAAGGGGTGAAACTGCTATCATTAAAATGCGAGCTAAGCAACCCCACAGACACATACCACCTACAGTGCCAAAGACAGTGCAAAAGAGTTTGAGCAAGTTTGGGGCACCCATAAAGTCACTGGCAACTCACCAGGGCCTGCTCCTGAGAGCAGCAAGACTTAAGACCCCAAAAGGCTAAAGAACACATGGACTTTGAACACAGACCCTAAGCCCAGGCTCAGACTCGGATCCTGAGCGCAGCCTCGGATGCGGATCCTGAGCACAGGTGCAGACCTTGAGTGGGGACACAGAGCAGAGGGGTGCACAACTGTGGAAGCAGTGCCTTGAGACTGTTAAAGGAACAAGCAAGGGGACCACCATGAGGCTTGATCCTGAACAACTAGACCTGAGACCTCAGGAACCTAAAGAGCACAGACAGACCCTGGGCATCAGGATAAAGCTGAGAGGGCACGCAGTTCACAATAGCAAGCCATCCACAGGAACCCCAGAAGAGAAAGCTCAAGAAGAAACCTCGACAACTTTTGCAAAGAAAAAATCCAGACCACAGAGCAAACAGGAGAGAACAAACAAGTAACCATATCCAAACATTCCCCAAAAAATGAAAACTGGTCACAAGGTCTTGAAGAGTTCAAATCTGAGATTATGAGAAAGATGGAAGAGATCGGGCAAGAAAATAACAGTTTAAAAGGCAGAATTTCGAAACTGGAAAGTGAGGCAAGCAAATTGAAGACCAGAAATGACCATATTGAAATAGAAAAACAAAAGAAAACCAGTCTCTAAAGGCTAGAATTGGGCAATACAAAAACATGCCCCCAAATCAAAAGAATTGATGAGCAAATTTGAGACCAAAATCAAACAGCTGGAAAACAGGACAGACCAAATTGAAAAGGAAAAATCTGAAGATTATAGCAGAAAACCAGTCTCTAAAGACCAGAATTAGGCAAGTAGAAGCCAATGATCTCTCAAGACAGCAAGAACAAATAAAACAAAGTCAAAAGACTGATAAAATAGAATGAAACACGAAATATTTCAATGAGAAATTGACAGATCAAGAAAACAGGTCTAGAAGAGACAATTTGAGAATAA
The DNA here is from genome assembly GCF_016433145.1 of Gracilinanus agilis. NCBI lineage: Eukaryota > Metazoa > Chordata > Mammalia > Didelphimorphia > Didelphidae > Gracilinanus > Gracilinanus agilis. Next base: position 219,426,786 of record NC_058133.1, read on the forward strand.
TTTGGTCTTCTTGAAAAAGCAGAAATTAACAGAAATTTGGACTCCATACTAAAAGAAATTATTCAGCAAAAGTTCCTTGAAGTTCTACAAAAGAGGGCAATATAGACATTGAAAGGATCCCTAGATCACCCTCTACGCTAGACAATGAAAAGACAACCCCCAGGAATATAATAGCCAAATTCAAGAGCTTCCAAATAAAAGAAAAAATTTTACAAGAAGCCAGAAAGAGACAATTCAGATATCAAGGAGCACCAATCAGGATCACACAGGATCTGGCAGCCTCCACACTAAAAGACCGCAAGGCATGGAATATGATATTCAGAAAGGCAACAGAACTGGGTCTACAACCAAGGATCACCTACCCATCCAAACTGACTATATACTTCCAGGGATAAGTTTGAGCATTCAACAAGATAGAAGATTTATACATATTTATACAGAAAAGATCAGGACTAAATGGAAAGTTCACACAAAAATCAAGAGAATCATGAAATTTTGTGTAGTGAACTCTATTCACTATTATAGTATTCACTATTATAGTAATTAGAAGAATTATTCATAGGGAGAGGTTGGAACACAAATTGGTCTGAGATGATTTGGGGGTGGGAAAGGGGAGAGTGTATAGTAGAGGACACCAAGAGAAAACTAAATGAATAAGAAAAATAATTTATTCTATTACACACAAAGAGGGCATGGGAAGGGGAAGGGATGAATACTATTATAATGAAGAGAGGAAGACAGCATTAAGAGGTAATATTTAAACCTTACCCTCAGTGTAATTAACCCTGAGAGGAAAGAGTAGCTACATCTATTGGGATATAAAACTCTATCTAACCGTACTGAGAAAGTCAGAAGGCATTAACCAAGGGGAGCAGGGGAGTGGGGAGGTCAAAAAAAGGGAGGGGAGAAGAAGGGGGAGGGAATTCATTAGGGCTTAAAACTAAAATGAGGGGAATAATAAGGGATGGGGTAGAAAGGGAAGTAAATCAAGGAAGGGGATAAGGGTTACTGGTATAAAGCAAACCACTGGTTTAAAAGGAAATAGCATAAGAAGAAGGGGTAGAACTAGGAGAGGATACCAAAATGTTGGAGAATACACAACTGATAATTATAACTCTGAATGTGAATGGGATGAAATTGCCCATAAAATGGAAGCAAATAGCAGAGTGGATTAGAAACCAAAATCCTACCATATGTTGTCTACAAGAAACACATATGAGGCAGGTGGACATACACAGGTATAAGGTAAAGCAAAATATTTTGGGCTTCAAATGAGAAAAAGAAGGCAGGAGTGGTGATCATGATTTCTTACAAAGCCAAAGTAAAAATAGATATGATTAAAAAAGACAGGGAAGGTCATTACATCCTGATAAAAGACAGTATAAACAATGAGGAAATAACAGTACTCAATATGTATGCACCAAATGGTAAAGCATCCAAATTCCCAAAGGAGAAACTGGCAGATCTCAAGAAGTAAATAGATTGTAAAACCATACTAGTGGGAGATCTAAATAGTCCTCTTTCAGATCTAGATAAATCAAACCTAAAAAGAAATAAGAAATAGATAAGAGAGGTGAATGAAGTCCTAGAAATTTAGATTTAATAGATATGTGGAGAAAAATAGAGACAAAAAAGGAATACACCTTCCTTTCAGCTGCACATGGTATATTCACAAAAACTGACTGTGTTATAGGGTATAGAATCATTGCAAACAAATGCAAAAGAGCAGAAATAATGAATGTAGCCTTCTCAGATCATAATGCAATAAAAATAATAATTAGAAAGGGTACCTGGATAGGTAAATCAAAACTAATTGGAAATTAAATAATATGGTTCTCCAAAACCAGTTAGTCAAAGAAGAAATCCTAGAAATGATCAACAATTTCATTGAAGAGAATGACAATGATGAGACATCCTACCAAACTCTGTGGGATGCAGCCTAGGCAGTACTCAGGAGGAAATTTACATCCTTGAGTGTATATATTAACAAATTAGGGATGGCAGAGGTCAATGAATTGGGCATGCAATTCAAAAAATTAGAAAGCGAGCAAATTAAAAATCCCCAGATGAAAACAAAATTAGAAATACTAAAAATCAAGGGAGAAATTAATAAAATCAAAGGTAAAAGAACTATTGAATTAATAAATAAGACTAGAAGCTGGTATGTTGAAAAAATCAGATAAAATAGACAAAGTACTGGTCAATCTAATAAAAAAAAGAAAAGAACCAAATTGACAGTATAAAAGAGGAAAAGGGAGACTTCACCTCTAATGAAGGGGAAACTAAGGGAATCATTAAAAACTCTGTTGCCCAATTATATGGCAATAAATATAACAATTTAGGAAATATGGATCAATATTTACAAAAATATAAATTGCCTAGATTAACAGCAGAAGAAATAGAATACCTAAATAATCCCATATCAGAAATAGAAATTGAACAAGCCATCAAAGAACTCCCTAAGAAAAAATCGCCAGGGCCTGATGAATTCACAAGTGAATTCTATCAGATATTCAAAGAGCAACTAATCCCAATACTATACAAATTATTTGATATAATAAGAAATAAGGAGCCCTAACAAATTCCTTTTATGACACAAATATGGTGCTAATTCCAAAGCCAGGTAGATGAAAAACAGAGAAAGAAAAATACAGACCAATCTCCCTAATGAACATAGATGCAAAAGTCTTAAAAAGAATACTAGCAAAGAGACTCCAGCAAGTGATCAAGAGGACCATCCACCATGATCAGGTGGGATTTATACCAGGAATGCAAGGATGGTTCAACATTAGGAAAACCATCTACATAATTGACCATATCAAAAATCTAACAAATAGAAGTCACATGATTATTTCAATAGATGCTGAAAAAGCCTTTGACAAAATACAGCATCCATTCCTATTGAAAACCCTGGAAAGTATAGGAAAAGAAGGACTTTTCCTAGAAATAGTATACAGTATATACCTAAAACCATCAACAAGTATTATATGCAATGGGGATAAATTAGAAGCCTTCCCAATAAGATCAATGATGCCCATTATCACCTCTATTATTCAACATAATACTAGAAACACTAGCAATAGAAATTAGAGAAGAAAAAGAAATTGAAGGTATCAAAATAGGCAATGAGGAGACTAAGCTATCACTCTTTGCAGATGATATGATGGTCTACTTAAAAAATCCTAGAGAATCAACTAAGAAGCTGGTAGAAATAATCAACAACATTAGCAAAGTTGCAGGATACAAAATAAATGCACATAAATCATCAGCATTTCTATACATTTCCAACACATTAGGACAGCAAGAGGTAGAAAGAGAAACACCATTTAAAATCACCGCAGACAATATAAAATACTTGGGAATCTATCTACCAAAACAAACACAGGAATTATATGAAAACAACTACAAAACACTTTCCAGACAATTAAAACTAGATCTAAACAAATGGAAAAACACTTATTGCTCATGGGTAGGAAGAGCTAACATAATAAAAATGACCATTCTACCCAAATTAATTTACCTATTTAGTGCCATACCCATCAAACTACCAAAAAACCTTTTATTGAATTAGAAAAAACTATAGCAAAGTTCATTTGGAAGAATAAAAAATCAAGAATATCAAGGGAAATAATGAAAAAAAAATGTGAAGGAAGGTGGCCTAGCAGTATCAGATATTATACCATACTATAAAGCAGCAGTTATTAAAACAATATGGTACTGGCTAAGAGATAGAAGGGAGGATCAGTGGAATAGACTTGGGGTAAGTTACATCAGCAAGACAGTGTATGACAAACCCAAAGAGCCCAACTTTTGGGACATGAATCCACTATTTGACAATAATTGCTGGGAAATTTGGAAAACAATATGGGAGAGGTTAGGTTTAGATCAACATCTCACACCCTACACCAAGATAAATTCAGAATGGGTGAATGACTTGAATATAAAGAGGGAAACTATAAATAAGTTAAGTGAACACAGAATAGTATACCTGTCAGATCTCTGGGAAAAGAAAGAGTTTTAAATCAAGCAAGAGTTAGAGAAAATTACAAAATGTAAAATAAATAATTTTGACTACATTAAACTAAAAAGGTTTTGTATAAACAAAAACAATGCAACCAAAATCAGAAGGGAAACAACAAATTGGGAAAAAATCTTTGTAACAAAAAACTCTGACAGGGCTCTAATAACTCAAATATACAAGGAGTTAAATCAATTGTACAAAAAAATCAAGCCATTCCAGAATCAATAAATGGGCAACGGACATGAATAGGCAATTTTCAGATAAAGAAATCAAAAGTATCAATAAGCACATGAGAAAGTGTTCTAAATTTCTAATAATTAGAGAAATGCAAATCAAAACAACTCTGAGGTATCACCTCACACCTAGCAGAATGGCTAAAATAATAGAAGGGGAGAGTAATGAATGTTGGAGGGGATGTGGCAAAATTGGGACATTAATGCATTACTGGTCTAGTTGTAAACTGATCCAACCACTCTGGATGGCAATTGGAACTATGCTCAAAAGGATATAAAAGAATGCCTTGCCCTTTGATCCAGCCATACCATACAAACCATTGTTGGGTTTGTACCCCAAAGAGGTCATAGATAAAGTGTCTTGTACAAAAATATTTATTGCCGCGCTATTTGTGGTGGCAAAAAACTGTAAAATGAGGTTATGCCCTTCAACTGGGGAATGGTTGAACAAATTGTGGCATATCCTGATGATGGAATACTATTGTGCTCAAAGGAATAATAAACTGGAGGAATTCCAGGTGAACTGGAAAGACCCCCAGGAATTGATGCAGAGTGAAAGGAGGAGAGCCAGAAGAACATTGTACACAGAGACCAATACACAGTGGTAAAATAGAATGTAATGGACTTCTGTACTAGCAGCAATGCAATGATCCAGGACAATTCTGAGGGATTTATTGAAAAGAACACTACGCACATTCAGAAAAAGAATTGCAGGAGTGGAAACACAGAAGAAACGCAACTGCTTGAACACATGGGTCGAGGCAGACATGATTGGGCATGTAGTCTCTAAAGACCACCCCAGTGCAACTATCAATAATATGGAAATAGGCCTCGATCAATGACACATGTTAAAACCAATGGAAATGTGCAGAGGCTATGGGGGGGGGGGTGTTTCGGGAGGTGAAGGGGAAAGCAAGAGCATGAATCATGTAACCATGTTAACTTTTCTAAAAAATAAATATTATTAATTGTTAAAAAAAGAAAAATGAAAAGTACCTGGGGTCATAAATGCAAAGATAGATAAATCTTCCTTTTCTCTGAGACTTAGGGACTACAGTTGAATTTGTAGTTACCTACACACAATACACACTGACAAAAATATTAAAATAGTAAAAGTATGAAAACTACTTTAAAGATATATTTTCTCTATATTTTTGGCTTATCTGGTATGACTTTGGTTGAAATTTGGTCAGCTTAGGGAATTTAATTATTTTACTCACGACAAGAATAATAATATACTCAAACTATGTCTTAGTATCTTGCAGTTATTTGGTTTCTTTTATTTTTAAACATTCAGATGCCTTTATGATCTTCCCATTTCAGGAATTCCCTCCAAAATTATATATTGCAACGTATTTTGCACCTCACCATTGATGTTATGTAATTCTTGTTTAAGTCTTCCCCAAAACTTGCCACAAGGAGACCACCCAACTTGCTAGTCATCTTTCTTACTTTCTCCTGACATTATTTTTTAAAAAACTCTTACCTTCCATCTTAGAATTAAAACTATGGGTATTGGCTCCAAGGCAGAAGAGTGGTAAGGACTAGGCAATGGGGGTCAAGTGACTTGCCCAGGATCACACAGCTAGGAAGTGTCTGAGGCCAGAGATCAACCTAGGATCTCTAGGCCTGGCTCAATCCACAGAGATACCCAGCTGCTCCCTTCTGACATTGTTAAGGTACTGGTGGAGCACACTGGATAGCCCTGCCTGTTATCCTTCATACTTCTATGTGGTCACTCCAAATTCTCTAACATATATTTTCTTGATAGTTTCTTTTTTACTTCAATTCCTCAAAATTCTTTCTGAGTTACATGTTGCATCCTACTCAGATCTAACATAGATAGAATAATAAACTGAAGGAATTCCATGTGATCTGGAAAGACCTCCAGGAATTGATGCAGTGTGAAAGGAGCAGAGCCAGAATATTGTACACAGAGACCAATACACTGTGGTAAAATAGAATGTAATGGATCTAACATAATCTTGAGTGATAATTATTTTTAGTTCTTCATAGGTAGTTGTGTTTAATGTCTTGATATTTAAAAAAGCAACACCAATAAATATTAGGATTGAAAAGGTAAGCCTCCTTGATGGGAAACTTGCGATGAGTAAAGACCAGCACATTAGCAACCAACTAGTATGCCTACCCTCTCATGTATACACAACATTTATGAGTGCTATCTTAGCTTTCACAGACATCAGTATTTTGTGTTTAGTTTGAGAGCCAAGTGTGGAACAAGTCACACAAGCAAGGAATGACAGATGAGATTCAAAAAGGTACTATATTTGAAGCCAAAGAACTGGTTGTGAATCCTACTAGTCTCTATTTTCTATATGTATGAGTTAAAGACAAGTCGTTTAACCTTTCTGGGTCTCAGTTTTCTCTTCTATTAAAAAAGAAAAAAAGTGGGACCAGACCACCTTTGAGATCCCTTCCAGCTTCAAATCCTAACATTATGCAGAGTACTGTGATTTTCCTTTTAATTCATTCTTTATTAATAGCCTCTTTGCATCATGATTTTTATCTGGTCAATGAATTGACTATCAATTCACATCAGTCTCTTTAAACAAATCTCCCTTCCTAGGAATAGGCTATATGGTATCGTCACAATTTCATTCTTAAAAGCTTTTTATCACTCTTAAAGATAACTTCACTTTTAGAATTTTAGGGCACAAGATTCTCCCTTTCCTCTCAATGAGCTTTTGGAAATATGTTCTTTTAAAATCTAATATGAAACACAGCTATGAAACCCTTTCCACCCAATTAAAACTAGATCTAAAACAGTTGGAAAACATTCATTGCTCATGGGTAGGACAAACTAACATAATAAAAATGACCATCCTACCCAAATTAATTTACCTATTTAGTCTATACCTATAAAACTACCAAAAAACTTTTTTACTGAATTAGAAAAAAATATAACAAAGTTCATTTGGAAGAAAAAAGATGAAGAATATCAAGGGAAATAATGAAAAAAAAATATGGAGGAAGGTGGCCTAGGAGTACCAGATCTTAAATTGTACTACAAAGTAGTTGTCATCAAAACAATATGGTACCCCATTCTGGATGGCAATTTGGAACTATGCTCAAAGGGCTATAAAAGAATGCCTCCCCTTTGATCCAGCCATACCATTGTTGGGTTTGTACTCCAAAGAGATCATATATAAACAGACTTGTCCAAAAATATTTATAGCAGTGCATTTTGTGGTGGCAAAAAAGTGGAAAAGGAAGGTATGTCCTTCAATTGGGGAATGGCTGAACAAATTGTGGTATATGCTGGTGAAGGAATACTATTGTGCTCAAAGGAATAATAAACTAGAGGAATTCCAGGTAAACTGGAAAGACCTCCAGGAATTGATGCAGAACGAAAGGAGCAGAGCCAGAAGAACATTGTACACAGAGACCAATACACAGTGGTAAAATAGAATGTAATGGACTTCTGTACTAGCAGCAATGCAATGATCCAGGACAATTCTGAGGGATTTATGGAAAAGAACGCTACCCACATTCAGAGGAAGAACTGCAGGAGTAGAAACAGAAGAAAAGCAGCTGCTTGAACACATGTGTTGAGGCAGACATGATTGGAGATTTTGATTAAAACTACCACACCAATGCAATAATCAACAATTTGGAAACAGGTCTTGATCAATGACACATGTTAAAACCATGGGAAATGCACATCGGCCAGGGGTGAGGGGAGGGGGAGGGGTGAAGGGGAAAGTAGGAGCATGAATCATGTAACCATGTTAACTTTACTAAAAAATGAATATTAATAAATGTTTAAAAATTTTAAAAATACAAAAAAAAACCCAATATGGTACTGGCTGAGACAGAAAGGAGGATTAGTGGAATAGACTAGGGGTAAGCAACCTCAGCAAGACAGTTTTTGATAAACCTAAAGAACCCAGCTTTTGGAACAAAAACCCACTATTTGACAAAAACTGCTGAAAAAAATGGAAAACAATATGGGAGAGATTAGTTTTAGATCAACATCTCACACTCTATTCCAAGATAAACTCAGAATGGGTGAATGACTTGAATATAAAGAAGGAAACTATAGGTAAATTGGGTGAGCACAGAATAGTATACTTGTCAGATCTCTAGGGAAAGGAAAGATTTTAAAACAAAGCAAAAGTTAGAAAAAATCACAAAATGTAAAATAAATAATTTTGACTATATTAAACTAAACAGTTTTTGTACAGACGAAACCAATGCTACCAAAATTAGAAGGGAAACAACAAATTTGGAAAAAACCTTTATTAAAAAAATCAATTGTATAAAAAAATCAAGCCATCTCCCAATTGATAAATGGGCAAGGGACATGAATAGGAAATTCTCAGATAAAGAAATCAAAACTATCAATAAGCACATGAGAAAATGTTCTAAATCTCTAATAATTAGAGAAATACAAATCAAAACAACTCTGAGGTATCACCTCACACCTAGGAGATTGGCTAAATGACAGCAAGGGAGAGTAATGAATGTTGGAGGGAATGTGGCAAAATTGGGACATTAATGCATTGCTGGTGGAGTTGTGAACTGATCCAATCATTCTGGTTGGCAATTTGGAACTATGCTCAAAGGGCTATAAAAGAATGCCTGCCCTTTGATCCAGCTATACCATTGTTGGGGTTGTACTCCAAAGAGATCATATATAAACAGACTTGTCCAAAAATATTTATAGCAGTGCATTTTGTGGTGGCAAAAAAGTGGAAAAGGAAGGTATGTCCTTCAATTGGGGAATGGCTGAACAAATTGTGGTATATGCTGGTGAAGGAATACTATTGTGCTCAAAGGAATAATAAACTAGAGGAATTCCAGGTAAACTGGAAAGACCTCCAGGAATTGATGCAGAACGAAAGGAGCAGAGCCAGAAGAACATTGTACACAGAGACCAATACCTCCACAACCAATTGCTCCTTGTGGGGAATTGTTTTTGCTGAGTCATTTTTCATTTTTACATTTCATGATCTCATTTAGAGTTTTCTTAGCAAAGATATTGGAGTGGTTTGCAATTTCCTTCTCCAGCTCATTTTACAGATGAGGAAACTGAGACAATTAGGGTTAAGTGACTTGCCCAAGATCACATAGCTAGTGTCTGAGACCAGATTGAACTCAGGAAGATGTATCACTGACTTCAGACTTAGAACCCTGTCTACTGTATCATCTAGCTGCCCCATTTGGGGAATAATCAGTCATATTATCAACTATTGAAAGCTGAAAGGGACCTAATAGTCTGTCAATTTTAATCCCTTCTTTAAAAAAAATGAGGCACATAAAAATTAAGTGATTTGTTCAGTCACACATCTAGTGTGGAAAGAGTTTTTAATCTAAGTCTTACTAATTCCAAGTGTGGTATTTTATCTACTATGCCTCAGCAGTCATTTTTCACTTTTACCTCTTGAAAAAAATTAATTTATCACTAAGACATCATTTTCAATGTTTAATTCTTCTCTAGCTCTTTCATTTTTTCTGTTGCTTTGGAATACTTTTCCAAAGTAATATTCCAAATATGAATTCCATCCCATCAAATCCTAGTGATATAGTTAGTACTTGTCAAGACAAATTTACTTTCCCTGATTAGAACTTCATAATTTAACTTACTACTTATGTTTGTAAAATATATGCATTCTTAGTATTATTTTTTGCTTCATGAAAAAATCTTAAATTTCAACTCCATTTTATCCCTCTTTTATTTTTATTTCTTAAATTAGATAAAAGCTCAAGCTAAACTAAGGATTTCAGGTCTCTATTCTTCAACATACTGGTGTGGAGAAGCACTGGTGGATGTTCCCTTGAACTTCATAATTCTTTTTTTTATATATGCAATTATATACATTATAAACCTAGGCCATTTCCCAGGGAACCTTGGACTCCAATTTAGTCAGGTAAGTGTTTTTGGTTTGTTTTTGCTTTTAAAGATCATAAGAGAATTGAATCAGAAAATGTGGAACTTTATCTCCATTTTTAAGAAAGCACCGTGACAAGCCACATCATCATTTCATTCCAACCTCTAATCATGACTATGGACTTTTCTCTGCAATTTCCCACCAAGGATATCTTCTTCCATCCCCTTAATTGCCCTAACTACTTTTGAGCTCTCTGTATTTATATTGTTTTTCTCTCATTAGAAAATAAGCTCCTTAAGGACAAAGACTGTCTATCTTTCAGTTTGTTCAGTATTTACATTCCTGAACTGCCATATAGTAAGTCCTTAGTGAAGGCTTGTTAACTTGATCAGAATTGAAGAGAAGTAATGCTTTTACATTATTCTGTAATTTTTCTTGTAATTAAAAAAAACTTCCAAAAATTCTTAGGCAAAACTGAATTTTTGAATCTTGAGAATTTGATGATTTCTTGGAAAGTGTCTGAACCTGACAATTTCCCTTGATTCCAGATCATCTGTATTATTGGTTATGCAGGTTCGAGTGTCTTCTTCACATATGTGATTTCATTTATTTTTAAGAAAGGATGAAAAAATAGTGGTATTTGGTCTACTTTCTTCTTCATTGTAAGTATGTATTATAGTAAATATTCATATTCTATGATATTGATGCAAAGTTAAGGGCAAGTATATTTTATCTTTCTCTTTTTTCCTTTTAAAAAAAACCTTTGCCTCCTAGGAAGCACTGAGGCTAGATATTTTATCTTTCAAATGAGCTTTTGATAGAATTTAATACTCTAGAAAATACTGTTTTACAGGTTCTTGGTTTGCTTATTTCTATTTTTCTGTTCTTTTTTGGTATCTATTCTTGAATACTTCTTTCCCCCCTTCAGGATATTTGTAAACAAACAAATTATTTATTTCTAATTATATGGAATTATTCCACATTTATGCATAATCACAAATCTGTATTAATGATTTGAATACTTGTAATTCTCAGAAGTCTCTGAAATATATTATCATTAACCTCACTTTAGTTCCATAACAATGAATTAACGGTATCCCAGTACATCAATTGTTCCTACCTTTTAGTTCCCACTTGATAGGACAGCATCCCATTATTTGTAATTTTAACATTTATTTATTTTTCCAGCCAGTTGGTCTATTATCTCCTTGTCAAAATTAAATTCCCTAAAAAAAATCTACTTTCCTTGCTTCTACTTCTCATTTCTTCGTATATAACTACTTGTAATATAGCTTCTGACCATACCTTTCAAATGTAACTATTCTCTCTAAGACTATAATTTCTTTTGTGAAAAATAAATTTTATTAATATTTTTGTTTTTATGCATCTTAAGTTCCTCAATGTGTCCTTCTTCTTCCCCTTCAAGATTTCCATTTTTTCTAATAAAGAATCTTAAAATAGGAAGTTTAAAAAATTCTGTAAAATTAACCAGCATATCAAAGAAGTCTAACATAATAAGCAATGTTTCACACTCATCATCTTCTATCTCTGAAAAGGAGAGAAGGAGTTGTCTTCTCATGCCCCTTCTTTGGGATCAGGTTTAGCCATTTTAATTTCAAAGCAACCAGGTTTTCTTATTTTCTTGTTTGCATTTACATTGCATAAACAATTGCATATATAGGTTTTTTATTCCTATCTACTTTTCTTTCTATCAGTTCATATGAGTATTATTGGAGAAATATCTCCTTTCTGAATTCATATGTGCCAAATTTTACCTACCCTAATGCAGAAATTACAGAGGTAAGAAAAACTTAGGTCTTATTATTATGCTTAAGTAGTTTCAGATTTCAGACCACAAATAAATAAATAAATAAATCTGAATGAAGAATAAGATTCTAACAAGACCCTCTTACTGGCAAAATTATATTACAGCTAAGGAGAAATAATTCTTTTACATATGGCAGTCTTATACATTCTTTTTAACACATAAAAGTTTTAAAAAGTAAAAAGTAAAAAAGAAGATTCATAATCCATATATCTTCAGTGTCATAAAAGTTTAATAAATTTAGTTAAAAAGTCATAATCTATTTTTTACCTAAATGAGACTGATTAAACATGCTTCCTAAGTAAAATAAGTCAGTTTACACATTATACTAGATTTAGAGAGTTCACAAGTAGGCAGATTGAAGGGAATGATTAACATGTACCAACAAAATTAGGAACAGTCGTATATGGGAAATCTTTCTGTATATAGTTAGTTATAAGAGGTAACAAACAACTAAATCATTTTGAGGAACTCAAACTCCCTTTTGACTTTTGCCAAAGGAATGTAACATAGTCTTCCCTTCAAATTATTATTCCAGGAGTCAGATTTTGGTCAGGAAATGTTAATATTAATAGCATATAACATAATACAGGTTTTAGTTAAACAAAATCTGTGGGAAGAATGGTCCAGAACCCTGAACAATAAAATTAATAAAAGAGAATTAAAAATTCCAATAGTATGTCTTTCTCTGCTTCTCCATATTTCTTGTGATGATTGTTCCTTAAAGTACAATATTATTTTATTACATTCAAGTATCAAAATTTATTTAACCATTCACCTCTTGATATATATATCTATTTCATTTCAAATTCTTTGCTACCAAAAAACTGATGGTATAATTTTAAGAGGCATCATATATTACTAGATAGGATTGCCCTAGAACCATGAATATTTGGGTTCAAATCCTGTTTCTGACATATACTGTCTATATGACTATGAGCAAGTGACTTAAGTTCTCAATATTGTAGGAATAAAGAGAGAATAAAGAGAACAAGGAGGTTTAATATATAAGGCTGAGTTTAGGGAACAAAAAGCAAACTAGTTTGACTGGAAAAGAAAGTATGTAAACAGGAAAAATATGAAATAAATCTGGACTAGTAGGAGTTAGATATTGGAAAAAATATTATACCAACCTGAGGCAATACTCACTACAGTGTTACTAAAAATGAGACCATATGAAGAAGTAAAGAATGACAATACCTAAAATATTGGATTTCTATTCATATCTTTGTAATATTTTCTTACAGGCTTCCTCACTCATATTTTTCTGTATTGAATTTAACAAATTGTCTCCATTTGCTACCATTTGTTTTATTGCATTCATACCCTTTTTCACCCTGTTCAACTGTACAAGAATTATAGTGGTAAGCACTGGACACTGGGTCATCATTGAACATCTGAATATTTGGAAAAAAACATTGTGCTTCAGTAAAAACCACTGCAAAACATAATCTTAGAATGGTACTGTCCAGCTCTTACTGGATTTTTAAGCCAGGTGATGTTAGGAGAGTCCACTGCTTAGCACAGTTACTTGCACTTGATGAGAGATTAATAAAAGGTTTATGAGTAACTGTCTAGCTTGAAGAGTCCAATTCCTTTCCCTCCTTGAAGAGATTAAGTTCAAGAACCAATAGGAATAAAGATTTCACTGCTTTTTTCTGATTGGGGAAAGAATTACACTTCCTCTCAGAACTATGATATAGTGGTTGGAGTAGGTGCATAGAATGCCCCAATAACAGACTCTCTAAAGCAATGGTTCTTTACCTGCAGTTTATTGTTTTAAAGATATTTTAATTACTGCCAAAGAAGTCCATGATATGAAAAAAATGTTAAAAATGTTTAAGAAATCCTTTAAGAATCCAGGTCATGGATAAGGGATGCAAGATCCTAGGCAGTGTAAGTAGCCAATTAGCTGATATGATTTCAACTACCACCAGGAAGTATCCCCTGCCTAGAAACATACATCTAGATTATTGAGATATGAAATTATATAAAATGAAATGTATTTCTTTATATAAAGATATGACTTTACTTAAGATTCAAATGTCTCTGGAAGAGGAGTTTCTCATTTAGCCCTGAATTTATTTACCATTATCTATGGATTTATTTGACATTTGCAATTTTAGTGTAAATTAATAGATCATGGGACCAAAACTCCTCTTCCCCTAATCCCTATCAAAATTCATAGGTCCTCCCCTCTAATATCTGCCTGACAGGACACCATGACTGTCCATTCCTCTCCCATCCTGCCGGCTGACCAGCAGCCTGGGAACTTTCCTCCCACCCCCAGAGACCAAGACTCCCCATCCTCTCATTACCATTTAATGAGTTGCACTCTAGTAGCCCACCTTGACCAATAGAGACAACACAGATTACCTCATCCCTGACAACCACCCTATAAAAGACTACCCCAAGCAGCCATTTTTACTGATTCCAGTCTCCCCCTCATTGCCCCCTTTCCCTCATTCTGCCCCCACTCAGACAGAAGCCCGCAGCCACCTCTCCTGGCATCAGGTTTCTCTCTCTCACTGCTCCTTCCCTCTGTCCCACCCCTTTCCTTCCTTTCCTCCATTTCCCTGCCTTCCCTGCCCCTCTTTGGCTACCATAAAGCCTTGCCATACCACCTCTCCCTCCTCCCACCATCTCCCCCTTCCTTTCCTCCAATAAAGTTCAGTTATACCACCCTACTCTAGTCTCATTAATCTCTCGGTTGGACCCCCATCAGTCAAGACTGACATAAATAAGTTAGGTTCTTTCTCCTGCTTAGCTATAGCTAGGGAAAGAAGGATGGATTTCTGCTTGTCTAGGAAAAGGAGGGTGGCACCAAGGAAGGAAAGGGAAAAGAAAGGGGTATTTGGAAATGATAATGTCAAACATTGCTCATATTACAATTTTGTAATTCTCTGATATTAAAACTGCAATGAAAACCCAGAGATCTGAGTCAAGCATAGGTTGCAAATATAGGAGCAAAGTAGACAACAGGTTTTTCTCTTTGCTCAAGGAATATCTATGCCATGACACACAGAAGAATTGAACAGAAGATATTTATTGTCTACATTATACATTTATTGAGATATAGTTCATGATGCAGATGAATTTAACCATGGTTTTCCTTTTGCAGGCCAAATATAAAAATTTAGTAATCAATGACAATCCAGACTATGACCAATATGGAAATAATATAATCATCTTCTTCATAATTCTCATAGTAAGAAGAATTTTCCATTTGGAAATGAATGTGCATATTAAAAGTGACATAACATACTATATTATACATTTAGCCTCTTTTTAACTGTCCTGACATGAAAAGTTTTACAAAGGCATGATTTTAGACTTCCTGCAAGTGATTATGTTTGGGAATGTGGGTATTTGCATATATGTGACTCTAAAATAATATATTTGAAAATGTTGAATATAAAGAAAGTATAATTATTTAGAGGACAATCTTTAGCAGTTTTTTATTTCCTATAGTATTTGTTTTTTTCTTTTGACTTCATGGTTGGTGACTATTCCTTGTTGACATTAGTCCAATATAAAAGTTATAAAACCTAGAGTAATTTTTTGTAAAAATTTCATAACTATAACAATCCAAAGTTGTAAGAATTGTGCAGCTCTGTGAGTTGTGCAGCTGTTGAGGAATGGGAGGTAATCATATCACCTTTATTCTACTGTTTGCATTAATTTTTTAAACTACTTCTTAGAACTATGTCAAACTACTCTTTTAAGCAGAACTCCTGGGTTGGGTTTTGTATTGCCCATATTACCACTCAGATTTATTAGAATGGGTTTTTTCCTGCTCTTTCTTGGTAAGAGAGAAGGTAAAATCATATTAAAATAAATTTGGAAATAATTTCTGCCATATTGTTACTGTATTTTTCTTTATCCTTAGCCTTTTCTCCATTGTATCATTTTCCTTTTTGTTCTACAATGTCTGGAAATGAAATATGGAAAGCAATCCATGGGAAAGGATCCTGTCTTCAGGTTAGCAGGGAGGAAAATAAAATTCAATATTTAATTTACAAATTCAGTGGAATGGATTTGAATGTAAAGGAAAAGCATTTCTTAAATTGACCGAGCATTGTGCTAAGCACTGGGAATACAAACACAAAGGAGAAACAGACCTTGCTTTCAAGGAGATTACATTCTAATTAAAAGATACAGCACATATAGTTGAGTTCATTTGTGTGGGAGGAGGAATGGAAAGGTCTAGGTGTTCCTTAGAGTGCAGGTGAAGAAAAGGTGGCAAAGTCTAAGAATTATGAGTACAATGGCAGGTCAGATGTGTTATATTCATAACCTGGGAAATGATAGATGCCACTTTGAATGACAGGGAAGGCAGTTGGAAGACACGGAATGTTCCCAGGTGCTATGATTCAGTGGCAAACGTCGGTTGGCCTGACAGTATAAATACCCATGACAGCCACTTGGGGGGGGGGGTTTCTAGGTCTCTTGAGGTCTCTCTAGGTCTCTCTGGGCTCTGGAGGTCTCTGGACAGGAGTCTCTGGATTGGGAAATCTCTGAGTGGGTGGTGAAGGGAGGCAGGGAGGTCTATGAAGAAGAGGGTAGGAAAAATCTGAATATTTCCTGAAGACTGTGAGTCTTCACCAAACACTGGTAGTGAGAAAGTTCACCTGTATCAATAGCATTCCCTATTCTCTAGCTTGGCTGTGGCCAGGCTTGGCCAGAGGTAGTGAAGAAATAAAGTTCCAGCTTCTACTAGATCAATAGCCTCCAATCCTGACTGTCAACTAGTTATAGATATTAGGATGATAGGGTCTCCAGTCCCCAATCCTTGTCCTGTTTATCCTTTCTCTGATTTAGATAAAGAGAGTTTAACAAGTACCTTCCTGAGTGGTCTTTATATCAGGACCCTTGGGGAGGGAGTCAACGCAGTCAGATATCAAACGTGATCCAAGACAAATCAAAGCCCTATATTAATATATCCAACCCCAGTTTGGACCTGGAAATGTTATCCATCTAACCTTTCAGGGTCCTCCCTGGGCAACTGTTAGAGAAAAGGTGAAATTATAACAATTATCAAGAGTGATTGGGGCTGGTGTTCCTCCATCATCTGCAGCTAGGGAGAACACAGATAGATACATTCACATCATTGTATATCTATATCTCCTTAGGACCCTCCTTTTTGTTTATAACAGATGTCAATGTCCAACTCATAACAGTGAGACAGATGGTATTATCTATTGGTCTACCATCATACCAGAAGGACTGTAGTGGGTCACTTCTTACTAAGTGTTTGAGAATACAGCTAAGTGAAGCAGAGGATAATTAGGTCTATAGTCAGGAAAACTTGAGTTCAAATCTTGTCCCAGACACCTACTAGCTGTGGGACCCTATGCAAGTTACGTAAACCTGTTTACCTCAGTTTCCTCATCTTTAAAATGAGCCAGAGAAAGAAATCATAAACCAGTACATTATCTTGCTAAGAGAACCTCAAATGAAGTCACAAAAAATAGGACATGGCTGAAACAACTGAACAATAACTATAAAATAATCAGTTGGGTTTTTCTGAGAAAATTTTAAGAAGTAATCTCAAGAAGACTGGATTGTAGTTAGAAAAGCAAAGCCCACACATCTGAAGAAATGAGAAAACATGTAAGTAATCCCCTTGACACCACTAACATCCTCCTTTTCATCCACATTCAGAACTCTGGAATTATCATTGGCTTTTCCCTCTCCTTCACATACATATCTAATTAATTGCTAAACATTACTGGTTCTACCTTGAAAATATCTCTTAAACTTATCCCATTTTCTCTAGTCATGCAATGTCCTTCTTAATTCAGATTCTACCTACTTTTCATCTAAACTACTGTAATGTATTCTTGGTCTCCCTACTTCTAATCACTCCTTCCTCAAATTCATCCTCCATATGCCTGCCAAACTGATATTTCTAAAAAATATAAATGTCTGTATAACTCCCCATTAAAAAACATCTCCTATTTCCTTTAAGTTGATATAAAATCCTTAGCTTAATATTTAAAACCCCCATAGTCTGACTCCCACATATCTAGTCCTTCTTTCATATTATTCTCTTTTCATATTATATCTCCTTTCTAGTCCAATCAGCTAGTTCTTTTTCTTATTCAAGACATCTTATTCATGGCCTCTGGTTTTTTTGAACATGGGGACCCTTGCATTTTGAATGTACTCCCACCTCACCTCTACTTAACAGAATCTCTAGTTTCCTTTAAAGTAGTCAATCAATGAACATTTAATAAGGACTATTAATGTGTCAAATACTATGCAAATCACTGGAGATAAAAGAAAAAGTAAAAGACAGTCCCTGTTCTCAAGGAGCTGACATGTATTTTGTGTTTAGTTACCTGTGTGTCCATGCTTTACCCCTCCAGGAAAAGGTAACCACCTAGAGAGGAGTGACCATTTCATTTCTGTCTTTTTGTCCCTAGGACTTAGTACATTGCCTGGCACATAGTAGGCATTTGACAAATACTTGTCAAATTGAATGACTAATATGTGGATTTGATTTGGACATTGAAGGACACATGAAATTTCAATATGCAAGAAGGAATAAAGTCAGTTCATAGATACAATATTACCAAAAGCAGAGAGAGAAATGAGAAAAGATATACAGAGAACAATAACAAAGCCAGTCTGATTGGAATAGAGACTAATGTTAGTGGAGTATTGGGAAATGTGATTGGATTAAGGGAATAGAGCCTGATTATGGAGCATTTTGTGTACCATACAGATGGGTTCAGATTAAATATGAATGTAGTAGATGATGAACACAATACTTAAGTCCTAAGCAAATTAAATTTTGGTAAAATTAGAATGACAGTGGTTTGCAAAATGGTAGAATGCAATGGGGAAAAATGAATGGATGTAAATTAGATGAATTAGAAGTCTGCTGTGAAACAAATAAGAAAATCTCAGAAATAGTTGAGAAAAAGCAATGATAGCAGTTAGTGGTAAATTGGATCTGGGGGATATGAGAGGTAAGAGTCAAAGTTGGCTCTACAGAGTTTGCCTAGGAGGAGAGGAAGAAATGTAGTAAGGGAAAGAAAAGGAATACCAATTTTATATATCAGTTATATCTGGAAACAATATTTATGACAATTTTTTGTCCTTTGTAGAATTTTTCCAACAAATAATGATGCTGGTACCAACCCTGAAGAACCAGAAGATGAAGATGAAGATGTTCAGCCAGAAAGAGCTAGAGCTCTGAGTGCACTGACTGCTTCCAATGAGAATAAGGTGAAACTCTGATGTGTAGATGTTTACTGAAATGCTTACAGAACTGAATTCCTCAAGTAGCGTAAACAATCTTTGATTGATTATGATAAAAGTAATAGCAAAGAATATGGTATTTTATTTTTCTGTATGAGGAAATTTTTCTTTGAGGACAAAAATAATTTGAAAAATCCAAAAAGTCTTGTTGAATCAAAGGATTTGGAGGAGGCATATTCTTTTTTTTTTTTTTAAACCCTTACCTTCCGTCTTGGAGTCAATACCGTGTATTGGCTCCAAGACAGAAGAATGGTAAGGGCTAGGCAATGGGGGTCAAGTGACTTGCCCAGGGTCACACAGCTGGGAAGTGTCTGAGACCAGATTTAAACCTAGGACCTCCCGTCTCTAGGCCTGGCTTTCATCCACTGAACTACCCAGCTGCCCCCTGGAGGAGGCATATTCTAAGGAATAGTGAACATTTATCAGATGTATGGCTTTTGACCTCTTGTTAAAGTTAAATGTGTTAAGGCCTCCTTAACCTAATTAGATAGATAGATAGATAGATAGATAGATAGATAGATAGATAGATAGATCATAAAGAAAAACAGAGTCAAAGAAAGCATTATTTAGTTCCATTATACATTCATGCATAGGAAAACAAAATTTATATCTATTCCACAAACTGGAACAGTACTTTCAACTATGTCAGTTAAGCACTGATCTCAATCTGCACTAATTTGGTCCATGGCCTGGGACAAGAAGAGTTGAGAGCCAGGGAGAACACAGCATCTAGCTAAGGCACTAAAAGGAAGATCAAGTTCTAGCTTCTTTTCCAGAAACCTGTTATTATTGCCAGCTGTCTAAGAAAAGAATATAAAGCCAAGAAGACAAGATATTTTGCAAAGAGAAAGAAGAAAGTGGCTACAAGAAATATCTCTTTCTGCGTAAAAAAAGGTCTTGACTCAAAAGGATTTTCCTGGGGGTTTCTCTTCTTTGTTCTTTGGATTCAGTTGAAATTGTTCTAGATCACATGCATGATGCCTTTTCAGAGGAAAGATTATGAGAGTTAAAGGGATCCGGAGAAATTATAATCTGCTATCTTGCTGGTCATTCCCCAAGTTAGCCACAAATCCACAAATTAGCAATAGAGGTACCTGAAGGACTCCAAGATCCATGTGAATCCTTTTGATATAGGTACCTTATTCAAGGAGGAAGTGATTAATTAAACCTGTGCTTCTTCAAACAGGGCTACTGGGCAAATGATTGTTAGATTTAGTAAGAATTACATTTATTACTGGCAGAGTCAGGGTTTCCAGCTAAGCTTCTGGATAATTTATTGCAATAACCCAAGAGCCATTTATCACCAAGTTTAATCTAGACCCATGGCAAAACATTCTGCATTTGCTGGTTTTATAGATAAAAGATTTTCTGAGCTAAAATCTCCACTTTCCACTTCTCACAGCTTACTTAATGCCTTGGTGTTTACAGGAACACTCCCCATACTCAGTAATATACTTGTTTCTGGCCATTTATCAAAACCCAAGCCACAAAACAAGTTAGCTTGGGATTTATTCACAAGAATAAAAGTGCAACTTTCACATAAAACTATAGGGCACAGGAAGTCAGGAAGCACCTTCACTGATTATCACTCACTTTTCTCTCCAGGAGAGATACTGGGATTGCTGGGACACAATGGAGCCTGTAAAAGTACATCTATTAGGATGATAACTGGAGACATGAGACCAACAGCAGGGAAGGTAAAAGAAAAAGAAGGGAAATATTTTGCTTAAATATATCAGAAATAGGTTAAATAGTGATAAAAACCTCTAGGAACCTTCCTCTTTCAAATTTCAATTTCTAAGAAATGGTCATAAATCTTTATATGAGTGGTAACTTGCTGACCAAGTAAATCCAACTGTGAGAACTGAGGCTCAGGGGGGGACTGGTCCATACCAGAGCAGAGCCAGTCTCAGGGAAAAAGAAGTCCTTTCGCAACTAACTAAAACCTACGGTAAGCCTGAGATTCTGGATTCCAGCTCAAGGGAGAGACAGGAGAGATGAGACTGGGGGCCCTCAGGGCTAGGTAGGAGATCCAAGCTTGCAAGGCATTAAAAGAAGTAAAAACAAGTAAGGAGTCATCAAAGACAAGTCAGAGTCGGGGGTTCAGCATTGGGTCAACAATTCACACAGGGAAATGGAGAAACTTGTGACAGAATCCAAGTACCAGTATCTCTGTTCACTTGGAGTGAGGAACAGAAGAGAGAAGCCTGAAGCACTCAACAGAGAAGGATACTGAGAGAGGCATTTCTCTGCAAATATCTTCTCTGCCTTTGTTCATACCAATCCTCATGAATTTATTCTGCCATCTTTTTTCTTCTTCTATATCTACTTTTTAGATTTTCTTTTAACTCAAATTACAAGAAAAAATATATTGCTTCAACCTGTATGTGTGCACATATGTGTGTGTGTATTTAGGTGTGTTTAAAAGCTATATTTGTTCTCTGAATTCAATCTGAAAAAATATTTCTCATTCATCTTCTGTATTATGGACTAGCCACATATGGTGGGGATAGAAAGACAAAAATGAGACAGTTCCTGCCCTCGAGGAAGTTATATTCTACAAAGTCAAAATGCTATGTATACTGATAAGTAAATGTAAAATATATCTCATACACACACACACACACACATGTTAAGGTCATGGAGAAGTGGAAATAAGAGAAGAGCACTAACAACTATGAGAATAAGGAGGGAAAGGCTCCATGGAGGAAATGACAAGATTTAAGCTTTGAAGGGATCTAGGAAATCCAAGAAATAGTTGTATTCCAGGAATAGCTAACTAACCTATTTAACTGGAAAACAAGGTACCTAAGAGGGAGCAAAGAGAAATCAGTCTGAAAAGAGGACAGAACCAGAAAGTGAAGAGGTTTTTAAATGCCAGAAAAAAGAGATTGTATTTTTATCTTTGAGACAACAGGGAACTATTGAAGCTTCTTAAGCAGCAGAGTGACATGGTCATAACTTTGCTTCAAAAATATCAACTTGGAAGCTATGGGTAGGGTGAACTGGAAGGGGAAGATACTAGAGATAAGGGAGACTAGTTAGGAAACTATTGCAATAGAACCCAAAATGAAATGTACTGGTATATGATATTGCCCAGACATGAATTCACAGGGCAATTAGAGCTCAGAGGCTGAGTACGCAAGAAATAGCAAATGTATATTAAAAACTTGCTATTTGCAGAGCACTGGGGCATGTGTGAAATTTAGATAAGGCTTGATCTCTACTTTGATGGAGATAAAAATCTCTAAGAGAAATAAGATACAAACACAAACATAATCTACAATGTAACAGTGATAAAAGAATTAGTTATCCCCCCAAATCGTGCTATAGGAGTTCTGACAAGTTAAGATCATTATCAATAGAGGACAAAAAAAAAGAGGAAGATTGGCATTAGATTTAGAAAGCCAGGAAGTCAGCAGGTGAGGAAGGGGGGAAAAAGCATTTCAAGCTTAAGGGACAGTATGAGTAAAGGTAATGAACAGCATGAGAGCCAGTAAAGGAAAAGGATAAACCAATTTTTCTGATTCATGGAGTATAAGAGGAATAATTTGAAGGTTGATGAAAGTCAGAAAGAGAGGAGTGATGCCAACTCATGGAAAGGTCTTAATGAGAAAGTAAAGGGAAAGTTATTCTGACACCACAAAGGATTGATTAGAAAAAAGAGTTATTACAAATAGGCAAATACTGAAACAGAAAGACATTAATCCAAGCCCTTGGAGACTGGCCTTGGAGATGAGTCTGAGGAGCCCTCACAGTGTCTTGGGGAAAACACTGAGAGAATGGTTTCTCTATAAATTCATTCTCTGTCCTTAAAGAAACTAACATTTGTGTATTCACTGTTAGCTATTCTTTATAGTTAAATTATTTCAGATTTAACTTTTGCTGTTATCATATTGATTATTTTTAATACATTGTGAAATACTTCAGTATTTTAATAATCTGTGATGTCTCTGGGATAGATATTCTCTTCATTTATATGTCTCAAAGTCACTACAACTTAGTAGACCATGTGAAAGAATTAATATGGCAGAAAACTCAACCCTCTATGGAAAAACTAGTTATGAGCTTCTTTGAATTTACTTAGAGATCCTTGTATAGTAGAATATGAATGGTCTCTGAGCCCATCATGATTTACTTTTAAAATATGTTTTCTTTAAAACTAAATACTGAATTTGAATGTACATGTTTTCTGTAGGTGATTCTGAATGGAAGCAAAACAACAAGTCAGCAAGATGAGGCAATCAATATCCTTGGGTACTGTGCTCAGGAGAATTCACTATGGCAAAACCTTACTGTGAGAGAACATCTGGAGATCTATGCTGCAGTGAAAGGGATAAGGAAGAAAGATGCCATGGTCTCTATTTCACGGTATAGTAAAAAGGGGAAATAATGCTAGTTCTTTGGAGGAAAAGACAGGACAGAATTGTAACAAGGGTGAGGTGGAAGAAGTGCTTACCTTCAATATGCAAAACTAAGTGACAAAAAAGTATCAACATTTTTCTAAATACAGTATTACTGTTAAGTCAGTAAAGTAAGATTTTATATCCCTACCTCAGATTAACTTAAGTAGGTATTACTTTAGGACAATGGTGAGAACATGGTAGTTCTG
Source organism: Gracilinanus agilis (assembly GCF_016433145.1). Classification (NCBI taxonomy): domain Eukaryota; kingdom Metazoa; phylum Chordata; class Mammalia; order Didelphimorphia; family Didelphidae; genus Gracilinanus; species Gracilinanus agilis. Next base: position 219,450,598 of record NC_058133.1, read on the forward strand.
CTTTCTATACTAAACCAGGCATGAAGATTTTAGATTATTTCCTCAAAGTATGGTTGATCCTAAGTTATCATTTTGAGACTGGTCCCATTTTACTGTGTCCCAACTGATTGACTGTTTCTACAAAAACTAATAGGAAATAAATTTTGAAATATGAAGTTAACTGATGTAACAATTAAAATGATGATGGCTGATATTATGAGGAAAGCTAATATTTTATTTAGGTCCATGTTGGTAGAATAAAATCGACCACAAGCCTGTAAAAATTTCAAATTGCTGCCTCAGCCATTCCATTCTGTACCTTCCCTAACCTTTTCTAAGTCCCCCAGAGAGTGCGCTCAGGTAGCAAAGAGCCCACCTCCACATTCTCTTACATCATCACACTTCCCGTCCGCCTCTATTTTTATAAGAAGATTCATGGGAAATGTAGTTTCCAAAGTCCCCAAAATATCCACAGGAAGTTTGTCATATATTTACATATCTTAAGGCTCAAATGAGCCCAAATACCTCTAAATGAAACCCCAGAACTTATTTAAATAACACACTGATCAAGGCAAACTGAAATGAATATTTTTAATGTTCACAAGAAGCAAATTAGAAAGCCAAGAGTCTTCCCAGGAAGCACCAGAATTCTTCTCTTGCTCCTAAATGGATCACTTCATGATGATTGGAAATGAGATTTTTCAGAATGTGAATAACTAGTTTATCTACATTGTACTTATTCTTTTTTCTGTGTACATTCTTCCAGGGACCATCATTCATCAAAGAGACTGATTCAGAGTATTTTTTCCTTTTGATTTTCAGTAACAAGCATTTAGTTTCTCTCCCATCCCCATGCTGGGCAGAAAATTAAACCTTGTAACAAAATGCATAGAAAAACAAAAAAACATTCTCAAATTGACCATGTCCAAAAATCTGTTTCATTCTCTATCTTGAGTCCATAATTTGTCAGGAAACAGACAGCATGCCTCATCATTGATCAATTAATTAAACAGTATTTCCAAAAGTTTAAAAGTTGCTTATCTTTACAGTGTTATCAGTGTAAAAATGTTTCTCATGTTTCTACTCACTTTATTCTGCATTTCTTCATGTATGTCTTCTCAGGTTTCTCTGGAATCATTCCTTTTTTCATTTCTTAAATTATTTTTCAGGATAACATTTCATTATTTCATGTATCGTAATTTGTTCAGTCATTTCCCAAATGTTGGGGCATCCTATCAATTTAAAACATTGTGGTATATATAGGTATTTTCCCTCATTGAGGTGGAAATCAAAGAGTGATATTGCTGAGCCAAAGGGTATATGCACACTTCAATGACTTTTTGTGTATAATTTAAAATTGCTATCAAAGAATGTCTGGACCATGTCACAGCTCTACCAATAATGCATTAATGACGTAGTTCCCCACAATGCTTCCTAAATTTGTTATTTTCCTTTTTTTTGTCATCTTGGCTAATCTGATGAGTGTGAGGCAGAACCTCAGAGTTGCTTTAATTGTCATTTCTCCATACAATGTGTTTATTATCAGATTAAAGGACATTCTCAAACTACAGGACTACATGAAAGTTCCAGTCAAGGAACTGTCAAGAGGTATAACTCGAAAGGTATGTAATATGTTTGGCATTCTTCCAAGGCTTTGTTATGGTGAGGTGAGTCACTAATTATGTTTCTCTGCATTTTAGTTGTGCTTTGCTCTGAGTATCCTGGGAAATCCAGCTGTCATGCTTCTGGATGAACCATCAACTGGAATGGATCCAGAAGGGCAGCAACAAACATGATGAGGAGTATAAGAAAATTCAAGACCAAACAAAACCTGTTTAGAATTTAATCTTCTGCTTGATCATATGAAAATTGAGCATTTAAAAGTTCTATTTCCTAATTAATTTTAATTTGTCTGTTTTATGGAAACCCTTTTTGCACCAGTGATTTCCCTGATATTTCTGAAGTAGGCCTCATTTTAAATTTTTGTCAAATAAATAACTCATTCGAGGTTCCAATAAATCTCCAAGGATTTTGCTGTTTTTCCTCTAGTCTTCCATATTATGTTTATTTTCATATCTTTATTAATTCAATTCTCTCTTTTTTTACCTCAACTTCTGCCTTTTTCCAGAGAAATGATCCCCATTCACTATTTTTGGTTCAATCTAATTCTTTCTTTTTTCATGTCAGGGTTGCTTCTTCACCTTTGGTATCTATCTTTGATCCAACTCTCACCTGTGGCTCCAAGAAGCTGGAGTATGTGTAGTGGCCATACATCATCCCTGCAGGCAAGAAACATGAGGTTGAAACACAGACATGTGAAGACTTCCCCTAATGGAATGGGCAAATGGGAACAATTTGTTTCAATAGCTATGTAGGCAGTTGAAGCAGGCTTTGTAGAATGCATAGAGCTTCATCAAACTTCAAAGATGCCAAGGTCATCTCCTGTATCCTGGACCTTTGCCAGTCCTGACTTTTGTCATGCCACTGAATTTGAATAACTCTAGAAGAGAGAGTGAAGCTAATGAATTTGTGCAAATATGCCTCATTTAAATCCAATATAATGTGATGTCATTGGTCCTCTTCCAAGAACAAAGTATGAACAACAAACTTCCAGGACCTTAGCTTTTGTTCTTGACTCTTTTCACCCTTTCCTAAAGAAAAACTTGGAAGGGCTTTTAGACAAAGAAATATTAATTTCTTAGTGTCTTCAGTTAAAGTTTTTCATGTGCTTCCATAGGTGAGTGTTAATTCAGTTTGAGTCCTGAAGAACAGTCAGATAATAGGACCTAGGCAGTTCAGTTCCCCAAAAAAGAAAAGAAAGGGATAAAACAGCTTTCCCCAGGAGCTAATTATGAGACTTTCTAGGAGGTCAGTATGGGATGTGACAGCCCTCTCCACACTGAAGATAAACAACAATTGAAACCCAACAATTAAGAGCTTATAATGTCTAAATGATGAAGGAAATGTAGATAGAAGAAAGAAAGGATTCTATCTTCTAGCTACTTCTACTAAAGTAGAAGAGTAGAAAATCAACCAGGTTCTTAGGAATTGAAAAATATGATGTTGTAATTAGGGTATATTGCAATATATTTATAGAATAGTGAAAGTATCTGGGGAAGAAAGAAATAAAGCATCATCACATTCCTTAGTAAAAGAAAACTATATGATACTCAGTAGCATTAAATAATCAGATCTTGAGGGAACAACTCTTCCCTGTTCTGTTCTTTGCAGAGAGAAGTATCTACCAAATTATAATAAATAATTAATAAATGTTTTTAAAATTTAAATGTATTTATTTGTTTGTTACATTAAAATACCCAGTTAATTCCCTCCTTTCTTCCATTAGAGAAGGTATCATTTAACAAAAAGACATATGTGCATATAAAACTATGTCTTACTTATTTCTATTTATCAGTTCTTTCTCTTATGTTGGATATACACAAGTCACTCTTCAAACAATATTTTGGTTGCTGTATTTGATGTCTTATTGATTCTGCTCATCGCACTTATCATAATTTCATGCAAGTCTTTCCGTGTTTTTCAAAATTAACCTGTCTGTCATTTCTTATGGCGCACTAATATTCTATCACAACCACATGCCACAACTTGTTTCTTCTAACCCAATTGATGGGCATCCCTTTAATTTCCCATTCTTTGTCACAAAAAAGAGAGCTACTTTTAAAAAAATTAATTTTATTGACATCCTTTGTTTTAACATCTACTTCATTCCCCCACCATACCTTCCCAGAGTGTCTTTATGTACATTAAAGAAAAAGAAAAAATCAGCAAAACCAACATGCCAAAAAAGTTAAAACAATAAATGAATAAGTACTTACTATGTGCCAGATATTGTGCCTTAATAAGCCTTTATTTTATAATAAAAAGTCAAACTAGTCCATGCCTTCAAGGAGTTTATATTCCAATGGGGGAGACAATTTAAATATAGAAAGCCAAGGAAGACAAACACTTAGTAGATGAAAGATATCTTTATAGGAGAAGACCCTATTATCTCAAAAGACAAAGGAAGGTCTTTTGAAGAAGATGAAAATATAGATAGATAGATAGATAGATAGATAGATAGATAGATAGATAGATATAGAAAGCATATGTATCATATATATGCTTTTGCTAGTCCATCAATAAACATTTAATAAGTCCATACTATGTGCAAGGACAGTGCTAACTCCTGGGAATACAAAGAAAGGGAAAAAAGATGGTCTCTGTTCTCAAGGAACTCACTGTCTATATATATATATTCTCATTTGATCTTCACAACAACCTTGCAGGATAGGTTTTATTTTTATTATTCCCAATTTTAAGATGAGGAAATGAGTTTATGATGGTTTCACAGCTAGAAAGTGCTTGAAGTTTGGGTCTTTCTAACCCCAAACCTAATATTCTATCCACTGTATTTTGTACAGAATTTTAAAGGAAGTCAGAGATTCTCTAAAGTGGAAAAGAAAAAGAATCCTAGTGTGAAGGGGAAGAAAGGAGGATAGATAGGAAGGTAGGATGGATGGGTGGGGGAAAGGAGAGAGGAAGGTAGCAGTCCCTAGCCCCGGGGGGGGGGGGTAGGGAATTGACCTTAGCCCTTTCCAGCTCAAATAAAAGATCAGATAGCAACTTAGGATTTAGAATAGCTAGATTTTGTTTAAATTAGAAAAGGGAAGGTCTAGGAAAAACTAGGAGGTAAATAGAAGGGGGGAAAGGAGCCAAGAGAGAGCTCTACAGGGTAGACTAGCGTCAGCCAGCCTCCAGGCTCCAGAGAGCACTTCCGGGCTGGAGATACTTTCCAGGATAGAGAGCTAAAAGGCACCAAAACCCTCCTTCTTATACTTTCTCCAACACCTCCCACAAAGGAAGTGGGAGATGTTGGGGAAAGTTGTAGCAGGGAGCCCTGGGAGATTACATCTCCCAGGGCTTACAATAATTTTAAATGACACACTAGTTATGGGGACATCCAGCACATAAGGACAGATACAGGCAATGGGAGGAATATCACCCCGTAGTAATAAAAATGGTAATAGCTAACATTTATATAGAGCATGCCATGTGCCAGGTACTCTGTTAAGTGCTTTTTTCCCCCTCATTTAATACTCATTTAATAAGTGCTATGAGAATCATCCCCACTTTAAAAATGAGGAAACTAAGGCAAACCAAAAGCATGGGAAGTCTGCAAAGACAGACTTGAGAAGTATTGGGTTTTTTTTAATCCTTATCTTCTGTCTTAGAGTCAATACTAAATATTGATTCCAAGGCAGAAGAGCAGCAAGGGCTAGGCAATTGGGGTTAAGTGACTTGCCCAGGATCACATAGCTAAGAAGTGCCTGAGGTCACATTTGAATCCAGAAACTTCTGTCTCCATGTCTGGATCTCTATCCACTGAGTGACTTAGCTGCTTAAAAAGAGTTTTAAGTAACAAACAAAATAGTTCATAGGTGATTCTACACCAAGAGTCCAATGGGTCTTAAAATTTTTGTGTGTCATGGACACCTTTAGCATTCTTGTGAAACCACAAAACAAGATTTAAATGCATTATTTATTTATTTATAGCATTCTTTTCCTTTTAAAATTTAAAATTCTCTCTATCCCTTCCTAGTACTCCGTCCACTGAAAAGGAAAACAAGATATAAATTACACATGTGAAATCATATAAAACATTTTCATATTAGCTAAGTTTCAATAAAAAGCAAGAAAAATAAATTAAAAAAAACTTAAAAAGTTAATAAGTCTCTGTCTGGACATGGATAGCATTTTTTCATCATGAGACTAGATTGTCTAGGATTATTGTATTCATCAGAGTAGCCAAATCTTTCATTATTAATCATCATTACAATATTGCTATTACTGTACACAATAGTTTCTCTTTTCTTCTTACTTCACTTTGTTTCAGTTCATATAAATCTTGCTTTTTTTTTCTTAAACCAATCCCCTGCATCATTTCTTATAATATAATAGTACTCTATCACAATCATATGCCACAGCTTATTTGGCTCTTCGTAAATTAATGAGGAACTCCCCAATTTCTAATACTTTGCCACCACAAAAAGAACTACTATAAATATTTTTGTATCTATAGGCCTTTTTCCTTTATCTTGGATCTCTTTGGGATTCAGAGCCAGTAGTGGTATTGTTAGGTCAAAGGGTACACACAGTTTTTTAGCCATTTGGGCAATACAGATTGTTCTCCAGAAGAGTTAACCTACTTCACTATGTTAGCAGTTTGTTATTTTTCTCTCACTGCCTCTAGGAATTCTCAGTTTCTCAGTTATTTTAACTTGCATTTTTCTGATCATCAGTGATTTAAAGTATTTTGTAATATGATTATAGATCATTTTTTTAACATTTATTAATATTCATTTTTACCATGGTTACATGATTCATGCTCCACCTTTCCCCTTCAACCCCCCCCCCCCACCCCCCCACCCTTGGCCGATGCGCGTTTCCACTAGTTTTGTCATGTGTCCTTGAACAAGACCAATTTCCAAATTGTTGGTAGTTGCATTGGTGTGGTAGTTTCGAGTCTACACCC
>NC_058133.1:219461989-219567862 GCF_016433145.1 Gracilinanus agilis
GTCTATATTGCCCTCTTGTTGTAGGACTTCAGGGCAATTTTGCTGAATTATTTCTGTTAGTATAGAGTCCAGGTTTTTATTAATTTCTGGTTTTTCTGGAAGACCAATTATTCTCAAATTGTCTCTTCTAGACCGGTTTTCTTGGTCTGTCACTCTCTCATTGAGATATTTCATGTTTCCTTCTATTTTTTCAGTCTTTTGGCTTTGTTTTATTTGTTCTTGTTGTCTTGAGAGATCATTAGTTTCTACTTGCTCAATTCTAGCCTTTAGGGATTGATTTTCGGCCATAATCTTTTGGTTTTCGGCCATAATCTTCTTGTTTTCGGCCATAATCTTCTGGTATTCCTTTTCAATCTGGTCATTTCTTGTGTTCAATTTGCTTATCAGTTCATTTGGTTTCTGAGCCTCGCTTTCCAGTTGCAAGATTCTACCTTTTAAGCTGTTATTTTCTTGCCAGATCTCTTCCATTTTCCTCAAAATCTCAGATTTGAACTCTTCCATAGCTTGTGAGGAGTTTTCCTTATTTGGGGAGGGTCTGGATGATTGTTTGTTCTCCTCCTCTGTTTGCTCAGTTGTCTGGATTTTCTCTGTGTAGAAGCTGTCGAGTGTTAAAGACTTCTTTTTTTTTGTTATTATTCTTTCTCTTCTGAATTTCCTGTAACTGATTAGCCATCATTAGCCCAGCAGCTTCTCAGGTTTATCCTCGCTCTCAGTGTCTGTCTGAGATCTATTGGCTCCTGAGGTCTGAGTTCTAGTCTTTTCCAAGGTCAAGCCCCCTGGTGGGTTCCCTTGCTTGATCCTCTGCAGGAAGTTCCTTTACAAGTCTCAGGGAGCTACTTCCACAGTCGTATACCCGTCTGCACTGGTTCCCCACTTAGGCTTTAGTTTCTGGTTGTGTTTGCCTCCACCCACGCCTCTGCTCAGCCGGCACTCTCTGCGCCCAGCGTCCACTCTCTGCTCCCGCGCGCTCAGATTTCGCGTGCGTTCTTGACTTAATGGGGTCCTAAGTCTTGCTGCTCTCAGGAACAGGTCCCGGAGCTGCCGATGACTCGATGGGTGCCCCAAACTTGCTCTATTTCTTTTTAGCTGGGTTCGGAGCTATAGGTGAGTGTGGAGGGGGTGGGGGTGGGGCGGTTGCTCAGCTCGCGATTGAGTGAGAGCCCTTTATAGCATGGAAATGTCTCGATTCCACGTACCTTCCACGCTGTGCCCTGTTGTGGGGTTCCTCAGTTCGTCTGGACTTGTTTTTATGTCCCCTTGAGGAGTTTTGTGTGTTTCGGTCAGGAGAGGTTAAGAGCTGCTTCTTACTCTGCCGCCATCTTAACCCGGAAAATCGATTATAGATCATTTTTATTTCCTCTTCATTTTCTATAGTACCTTTTAGAAAAATGTAGTTTCTTTGGTTATTAATTAGGTCTGTTTTGCTTTTGCTTTGTATGAGATAAGAATCACTAACCCTACCTTTTAAAATAGATTTTGCTCCAATCCTTTATTTTAACTCCTTGTGTCTTTCTGTTGCAGATGTTTGTCTTGTAAACAACATATTGTTGTATTTGGGCGTCTAATCCTTTTCCCTTCTGTTTTATAGGTGAACTCATCCCATTCACCTTCATAGTTAAAATTTACCATGTATTTCCCTCTATTCCTTTTTCTTCTATTTCTTTTTTTAAAAACATTTATTAAGATTCATTTTTAACATGGTTGCATGATTCATGCTCCTACCCCTTCACTCCCCACAATCCCCCCACCCATGGCCGAAACACATTTCCACTGGTTTCAACATGTGTCATTGATCAAGACCTATTTCCAAATTGTTGTTAGTTGCATTGTTGTGGTAGTTTCGAGTCTACATTCCCAATCATGTCCACCTCAACCCATGCATTCAAGCAGTTGTTTTTCTTATATGTTTCCTCTCCTACAGTTCTTCCTCTGAATGTGGGTAGCGTTCTTTACCATAAATCCCTCAGAACTGTCCTGTGTCATTGCATTGCTGCTGGTACAGAAGTCCATTACATTCGATTTTACCACAGTATATCAGTCTCTGTGTACAATGTTCTTCTGGCTCTGCTCCTTTCTTCTTTCTTTTTGTTCTGTTCCTCTTCAAAAGCTTATTTTACTCCTAACCACTACCTCCCTTAATTTACCTTCCATTTCATAATGCCCCTCTTTCTCTTAAGCCCTTCCCATATTTTTTCTCTCTTAGACAGTATATTTCTATACACAACTGAACATGGGAGTATATATTCTTCTCTCTTTGAACTCAAACTCAATGAGTGTGAGATTCAAGTATTATCTACCACTTTCCTTTTCCCTTTGATGTAAAATCTCTTCCACTTATGGTTCTTTTATTGTGAAGAAATGTTCCCCATTTTTCTTTTCTCTTCCTTCTTCTCCCAGTGCATCCTTCTTTCTCACCTCTTCATTTTTTAGTGATCACCCCAACATAATTGCCTCATATCCATGTGTTCTATATATGTAAACTCCTTTAAAGAGTCATAATAATTACTAAATTCTTAGGAGTTACATATATAATTTTTTATACTAATGTAAACAGAGTCCCTTATGGCTGATTACTCATTTGTGTTTACCTTTTTTATGCTTCTCTTAAGTCTAAGGTTTGAACAACAGATTTTCAATTTAGCTTTGATCTTTTCACTTTGAATACTTGAAAGTCCTCTATTTCATTAAATATTTTTTCTTCTCTTTAACAGATTATACTCAGTTTCCTAGATTCTTTACCTTCCAGAATATCATATTTCAAGTCCTCTACTCCCTTAATATGAATGCCTCTAAATTTTATGTGATCCTGATTATGGCTCCACGATATTTAAATTGTTTTATTCTGATTGCCAGAAGTGGTTTCTCTTTAACCTGGGAGCTCCAGAATTTGGTTATAATATTACTGGGAATTTTCATTTTGGAATTTCTTTCAGGAAGTGATTGAGGAATGTTTAAATTTCTATTTATTTTATTTATTTTCTATTTTTATTTTAAGTTAGTTTCCCTTGATAATTTCTTGAAATGTGTCTAGGGTCATTCTTTGATCATGGTCTTTAGGTAGTTCAATAATTTTAAAATTATCTCTCTTCAATCTATTTCAAAGTCAATTGTATTTTCTGAATAAATATTTCAACTTTCTTCTATTTTTTCATTCTTTAGACTTTGGTTTTGTTGTTGTTGTTTCTTGAATTCTTGTGTAGCCATTAGCTACCACTAGTTCAATTCTAATTTTTAAGAAATTATTTTCTTCAGTGAATTTCTGTACTTCCCTTTCTATTTGAAATATCCTACTTTTTACAGAGTTCTTTTCTTCTGTGAATTTTTTTGCCTCTTTTATCATTAGGTCAATTCTGTTCTTTTAGTTATTATTTTCTCCAGTATTCCTTGGTGCTTCTTTTACCAAGCTATTAATTCTCTTTTCAAAATTTCCTTGCCTCACTTTCATTCCCCCACCCCCACTTTGTTCTCTACCACTCATCTTTTTCTTTAACCTTTTTTAAAATTCTTCCAGGAATGGTTCTTTGATTTGGGTCCAATTAGCATTTTTCTTTGAAGCTTTGTATGTATCTATTTTCAAATTCTTGTCTTCTTCTGATTTTATATTTTATTCTCTGTGCAGTAGTAGCTTTCATGGTCATTTTCTTTTTGTTGATTTTGCTTATTTTCTAGCCTATTTATTGACTTTGGATTTAATGTCAAAGTTCAACCCTGATTTGTTGGGAGTGAGAAGTGCCAAACCTCAACCTTTTTCGTGTGGCTATTTTCAATGCTAGTTCTGGGTTTCTGAAAGTGTTGTGTAACATCCAAGATAGCGTGATACTGGGAGAGATTTGATCACAACTTTCCTGGTTGCACTCTTATCCTTACCCAGTAAAAGCTTTTTGTCTCCTGCAGCTACAAATCTTAGTTCTCTTTTTTTTGCCTTGCAACGGAGACCAGGGATCCTTCTCTCTGGTAATCTCCTACAAACACTTTCATCTGCCCTGGAACTACAAACTAGAACTTTTTATGGGTAATAAAACTGACAATCAGTACCATTTGTACCCAGTGCTAAGAAAGGGTTCCTGATTATCTATTTCTGAACAATTCCCTTACCTTCTTAACATCTCTGGGAGGAGAGCTCCAGAAACCACTGCTTCTACTGCTTCTGTGACAGTGTGTGTGTGTGTGTGTGTGTGTGTGTGTGTGTGTGTGTGTGTGTGTATTTTCTGGATAAGTCTCTACTCCAGGATTAGAGAGACCTCTCCTGCTGATCTCCTAAATTTTCATAGACCACAAAACTGGAGTTGGCTTTACTGCTCCAAAATTTGATTTTACATTATTTTAAAGGTATTTGGAAGGGAATATTGAAGGAGTTCAGCTGGGTTGATGCATCTAATCTGCCATCTTGGTTCTGTTCAGAATGTTTTTAAATACATAAAATCAAATACTAAATATTTTTTTAAAAAAATGATTGTACTTAAAGAAGTAATTTTCTCCTTTAATCACCATATGTCTTGAACTTTGAAGCATAATTTTATTGTTATTGTTACTTGGATTTGTTTTTTTCTTGATGCAGATTCTTTTGATTGGTTATTTATTTTCTGTATTCAAAAGTTCTCAGCAGTTTTCTTGTTTTATTTCCTATATTATAATGTTCAAGTTACTTGATTTATCATGTTCTTTTGACACATCTATGGTCCTTAAGTTGTCTCTGTATATGCCTAAATTAAATGTCAACTGATTTTGGCTTGTATCAGGGTCATAAGTGCTAATTTTTATACTTTTATTCAACAATATTTCCTTCGTTTTGGTATTTTTATATTTCAAATCTATGTCTCTCTTTGACCTCTTTAGTTTTTTGAGAAACTCTCCACTATATATTGAACTTTTCCCCTAATCTCCTAAATTAAACTTTTTACTATGAACTGAGAACTATATATTTAGACATATTTATTCTTAATTTTTTATGGATTTAATTTCTCTTTTTAAATATATTGGAATTTCTCTTTGTTTTATATTCTCTTGGGATTCCATGGGAGTCTTTATTTCAGTGGACAATAGCTCATTTTCCTTCATCTTGTAATATTTTTGAGAGCTTTATAATGTCTTTGAGAGAGTTAAGTACTGAGACCTCCATCTAGTTTTAGGACCCTTCTCTCTGTCAATTTATCTCTTTGTACCCTGGTTTTTAATTGAACTTTCTTCCTCTTATAAACGTTTGTGTTTCAACATGTTTTCTCTATATTCTTCCATCATTTTTCTCCTCTAATGCTGGTGAATGACTGTGCTGCAAATTTCCTTCTCCTTCTTCCCAGGCAGAAGGATTTAGGTTGCACCAAATTTGGGGCCTGCTGAGAGTAGGGGTAACTCTGGGGTTATAGGACCAGAACTAACTGGGTTTCAGTTCCCTTTCCTTCAGATCTAGTTTAACCATGCACACTGACACTCTGCCTGAGTTACTCTTCTAACTTTCCTCTTTTCTTCACTTAAATAGGCAGAATCTATGTCACTTCCTTTTTGAAGGTTTGAGGGAAATGCATTCTACATAGTGACTCCTTGGGGTTCCAGGAATTGGAAATGGCCAAAGAAAATACAATTCTACTACTCCCTACTCCATTCATGTGGCTATGCAAGAATCAATTCTGGCTACATGTTGAAGGTAGCAGTCAGCCAGGGGATGTGCTGGCAAAGTCACTGCAGCAAGTTGGAATGCCATTGTGAAAGGCAGGATACCATGTCTTGGTATGTGCATCTCTTCAAGGAGCATGGAGGTTGGTGGGAGAGAGCTGATGAGTTAGAGCTTTAAGTATTAGTGCTACTTGATGTTAATTCATAAGGATTTTATCTTGCTGGAATTCTGTGTGTGTGTGTGTGTGTGTGTGTGTGTCTCAATTTGTCTGGCTGGCTGTCTGTCTCCCTCTCTAGCTCTCTCATCCTATTGATTCAGCTACAATTGCACTGTATCAAGGACATAATTTTTTTGGGTTTGTCTATTTACTGAGAAATAGTGATGAACAAAGAAAGTATCTAGTACATCATTTCTTCAACCAATAAATACTTACCGAATTGAATTGCAGAATACTAAAAACTAAGCTTCAATTCTCTCTAAATTTCGTAAGTCATGAGCTTGCTATACAACATAATAGTAAACTGTGTACTGTAAGCACATATGAAAAGGATTTCTTATTGTATTCTATAATATTTTATCAAATCAGTTCTCCAAAGACCCTTCTGAGTGTAAATTAATGAGTAAGGGATCCATGATGTCATTAAAGTATTCCTTCTGGTGGGGTGACATTAAAATTTTTTTAATTTAAATATTTTATTTATTTAGAAAAAATTTCCATGGTTACATGATTGTTGTTTTTACTTTCCCCTTCACCACCAACCCCATATCCAATGCACATTTCCACTGATTTTAACATGTGTGATCAATCAAGATTTATTTACATATTATTGAGAGTAGCATTGGTTTGGTCATTTCAGGTCTACATCCCCAGCAATGTCTGCATCAACCCATGTAATCAAGCAGTTGTTTTTCTTCTGTATTTCCACTCCTGCCATTCTTCCTCTGAATATGGGTAGTGTTCTTTACCGTTTAAGTCCTTCAGAATAGATTTGGGTCATTGCTTTCTTCCCAGTACAAAAGTCAATTACATTCAATTTTACCACAGTGTATTAGTCTCTGTGTACAATGTTCTTCTGGCTCTGCTCCTTTCACTGTGCATCAATTCCTGGAAGTCTTTCCAGTTGACATGGAATTCCTCCAGTTTATTATTACTTTGAGCACAATAATATCCTATCACCAGCATATACCTAAATTTCTTCAGCCATTCCTCAGTTGAAGGGCATATCCTTGTTTTCCAGGTTTTTGCCACCACAAATACCACAGCTATAAATATTTTTGAACAAGTCTGTTTATCTATGATCTCTTTGGGGTACAAACCAAGAAATGCTGTAGTTGGATAGAAGGGCAGGCAGTCTTTTAGATCTCTTTGGCCATAGTTCCAAATTGCCATCCAGAATGGTTGGATCAGTTCACAACTATCAATGCATTAATGTCTCAATTTTGCCACATCCCCCTCCAGCATTCATTACTCTCCCCTTCTCTAATTTTAGACAATCTGCTAGTTGTGAGGTGGTACCTCAGAGTTGTTTTGATTTGTATTTCTCTAATTATTAGAGATTTAGAACACTTTCTCATGTGCTTATTGATGCTTTTGATTTCTTTACCTGAAAATGGCCTATTCACGTCCCTTGCCCATTTATCAATTGGAGAATGGCTTGACTTTTTATTCAATAGATTTAGCTACTTGTATATTTGAGTAATTAGACCCTTGTAAGAAGTTTTTGTTATAAAGATTTCTTCCCAGTTTGCTGTTTCCTTCTCATTTTGGTTGCATTGTTTTTGTTTCAACAAAAACTTTTTAATTAAATATAATCAAAATTATTTATATTACATTTTCTAATTTTTTCTAACTCTTGCTTTGTTTTAAAATTTTCCTTTCCCATAGATCTGACAAGTATATTATTCTGTGTTCACCTAATTTTCTTATAATTTCCTTCTTTATATTCAAGTCATTCACCCATTCTGAATTTATCTTGGTGTAGGGTGTGAGATGTTGATCTAAACCTAATATCTCCCATATTATTTTCCAAATTTCCCACCACTTTTTGTCAAATTTTTGTCGCAAAAGTTGAGCTCCTTGGGATTATCATATACTGTCTTGCTGACATCACTTATGCCAAGTCTATTCCTCTGATCCTCCCTTCTGTCTCTTAGCCAGTACCATATTGTTTTGATGACCACTGCTTTATAGTATAAGTTAATATCTGCTACTTCTAGGCCACCTTCCTTCACGGTTTTTTTTCATTATTTCCCTTTATATTCTTGATCTTTTGTTCTTCCAAATGAACTTTGTTATAGATTTTTCTAATTCAGTAAAAAAGTGTTTTGGTAGTTTGATAGATATGGCACTAAATAGGTAAATTAATTTGGGTAGAATGGTCATTTTTATTATGTTAGCTCTTCCTACCCATGAGCATTCAATGTTTTTCCAAATGTTTAGATCTAGTTATAATTCTTTGGAAACTGTTTTGTAGTTGCGTTCTTATAATTCCTGTGTTTGTTTTGGTAGATACATTCCTAAGTATTTTATATTGTCTAGGGTGATTTTAAATGGTGTTTCTTTCTACCTCTTGCTGCTGTGATGTGTTGGAAATATATAGAAATGCTGATGATTTATGTGCATTTATATTTGTATCCTGCTACTTTGCTAAAGTTGTTGATTATTTCTACAAGCTTTTTAGTTGATTCTATAGGATTTTTTAAGTAGACCATCATATCATCTGCGAAGAGTGATAGCTTAGTCTCCTCATTGCCTATTTTGATACCTTCAATGACTTTTTCTTCTCTAATTGCCACTGCTAGTGTTTCTAGTACAATGTTAAATAATAGAGGTGATAGTGGGCATCCTTGTTTCACTCCTGATCTTATTGGGAAGGCTTCTAATTTATACCCATTGCATATGATACTTGTTGATGGCTTTAGGTATATAATGTTTATTATTTTTAGGAAAGGTCCTTCTATTCCTATACTTTCTAGTATTTTCAATAGGAATGGATGTTATATTTTGTCAAAGGCTTTTTTCAGCATCTATTGAGATAATCATGTGGT
Source organism: Gracilinanus agilis (assembly GCF_016433145.1). Classification (NCBI taxonomy): domain Eukaryota; kingdom Metazoa; phylum Chordata; class Mammalia; order Didelphimorphia; family Didelphidae; genus Gracilinanus; species Gracilinanus agilis. The sequence goes on from NC_058133.1 coordinate 219,470,649, forward strand.
TTTTCTTGGTTTGCTTATATATATGGTCAATTATGTGAATGGTTTTCCTAATGTTGAACCATCCCTGATTACTGGTATAAATCCCACATGATCATGATATATAAGCCTCTTGATCACTTGCTGGAGTCTCTTTGCTAGAATTCTATTTAAGATTTTTGCATCTATGTTCATTAGGGAGATTGGTCGGTAGTTTTCTTTCTCTGTTTTTGATCTACCTGGCTTTGGAATCAATACCAAATTTGTATCATAAAAATAGTTTGGTAGAACTCCTTCTTTGCTTATTATGTCAAACAGTTTGAATAGTATTGGAATTAGGTGTTCTTTGAAGATTTGATAGAATTCACTTTTTTTCTTAGGGAGTTCTTTGATGGCTTGTTCAATTTCTTTTTCTGATATAGGATTATTTAAGTATTCTATTTCTTCTACTGTTAATCTAGGCAATTTATATTTTTGTAAATATTCATACAAATCACCTAGATTGCTATATTTATTGCCATATAATTGGGAAAAATAGTTTTTAATGGAAGAATGAGGGAAAGGGGATTTCCGGGTTAAGATGGCAGTAGAGTAAAAAGCAGCTGCTTGACCTCTCCTAACCCAAGCATATAGGACTCCTCAAGAGGACATACAAACAAAACCAGACAAACAAAGGGACCCCACAACAGGGCGCAGCTTTGAAGGTACTTGGGATTGGGACATTTCCATGCTATAAAGCTGTGAAACAGCTCTCACTAAAAAGCGAGCTGAGCAATCCCTCCCCCAACACACTCCCTAAGAAAAAATCACCAGGGCCTGATGGATTCACAAGTGAATTCAATCAGACATTCAAAGAGCAACTAATCCCAATACTATACAAATTATTTGATATAATAAGCAAAGAAGGAGTCCTACAAAATTCCTTTTACGACACAAATATGGTACTGATTCCAAAGCCAGGTATTATACGAAATTATATGAAAACAAAATTTAGAACACTTTCTCATGTGCTTATTGATACTTATGATTTCTTTACCTGAAAATTGCCTATTCATGTCTCTTGCCCATTTATCAATTGGGGAATGGCTTGATTTTTTATACATTTGATTTAACTCTTTGTATATTTGAGTAATTACACCCCTGTCAGAGTTTTTTGTTTTAAAGATTTTTTTCCCAATTTGTTGTTTCCCTTCTGATTTTTGCTGCATTGTTTTTGTTTGTACAAAATCTTTTTAGTTTAATATAATCAAAACCATTTATTTTACATTTTGTAATTTTCTCTAACTCTTGCTTGGTTTTAAAATCTTTCCTTTGCCAGAGATCTAACAAGTATACTATTCTGTGTTCACTTAACTTATTTATAGTTTCCCTCTTTATATTCAAGTCATTCACCCATTCTGAATTTATGTTGGTGTAGGGTGTGAGATGTTGATCTAAATCTAATCTCTCCCATATTGTTTTCCAAATTTCCCAGCAGTATTTGACAAATAGTGGATTCATGTCCCAAAAGTTGGGATCTGTGATTTTATCATGCACTGTATTGCTGATGTCACTTAGCCCAAATCTATTCCACTGTTCCTCCATTCTGTCTCTTAGCCAGTACCATACTGTTTTGATGACCACTGCTTTATATTATTATTATTATTATTATTATTATTATTATTATTATTATTATTATTATTATTATTTCTATTGACTCCCAGAGGAGCATAGGGCCGCAACCATCTCATGCCAACGGACTCTATTCTGGGCAACTTCCCCCAACTGGGCCCATGTCACTCTGACGGTCCCTGTCTCGTTCTCGGCATATCTCCACCAGGTCTGCCATCTGATGTCCAAGATGTGACGCAGGCACCCGTCAAAGACCTGGAGTTTGTTGGCTTTTGCCAGCATGCGTCATGGACTCTGTTGGAGAGCAATCTTCCAGACTAGGCGATCGTTGGTTTTGTTGGTTTAATGAGGTTGCAGTTTCTTTAGCAAGTAAGATTTTTATGGGGTGAGGTTGCTAGCCTTGTGCCCAACCCTCCTCCTTTTTCAGCTGGGCTTGGGACCATCCTTGGCGGAGTACTATAAAACTGCTTTATAGTACAGTTTAATATCTGGTACTGCTAGGCCACCTTCCTTCATATTTTTTTTTCATTATTTCCCTTTATATTCCTGATCTTTTGTTATTCCAAATGAACATTGTTAAAGTTTTTCCTAATTCAGTAAAAAAAATGTTTTGGTAGTTTGATAGGTATGACACTAAATAGGTAAATTAATTTGAGTAGAATGGTCATTTTTATTATGTTAGCTCGTCCTACCCATGAGCAATTGATGTTTTTCGAATTGTTTAGATCTAGTTTTATTTGTTTGGAAAGTGTTTTGTGGTTGTTTTTGTATAATTGCTCTGTTTGTTTTGGTAGATAGATTCCTAAGTATTTTATATTATCTAGGGTGATTTTAAATGGTGTTTCTCTTTCTACCTCATGCTGCTGTGATGTGTTGGAAATGTATAGAAATGCTGATGATTTATGTGCATTTATTTTGTATCCTGCAACTTTGCTAAAGTTGTTGATTATTTCTACCAGCTTCTTAGTTGATTCTCTAGGATTTTTTAAGTAGATCATCATATCATCTGCAATGAGTGATAGCTTAGTCTCCTCATTGCCTATTTTGATACCTTCAATTCCTTTTTCTTCTCTAATTGCAACTGCTAGTGTTTCTAGTACTATGTTGAATAATAGAGGTGATAATTGGGCATCCTTGTTTCACTCCTGATCTTATTGGGAAGGTTTCTAATTTATCCCCAATGCATATAATGCTTGTTGATGGTTTTAGGTATATACTGTTTATTGTTTTTAGGAAAGGTCATTCTATTCCTATACTTTCCAGTGTTTTCAATAGGAATGGATGCTGTATTTTGTCAAAGGCTTTTTCAGCATCTATTGAGATAATCATGTGATTTTTGTTTTTTAGATTCTTGATATGATCAATTATGTGGATGGTTTTCCTAATGTTGAACCATCCTTGTATTCCTGGTATAAATCCCACCTGATCATGGTGGATAATCCTCTTGATCACTTGCTGGAGTCTCTTTGCTAATATTCTATTTAAGATTTTTGCATCTATGTTCATTAGGGAGATTGGTCTATAGTTTTCTTTTTCTGTTTTTGGTCTACCTGGCTTTGGAATCAATACCATATTTGTGTCATAAAAGGAATTTGGTAGGACTCCTTCTTTGCTTATCATATTAAATAATTTGTATAGTATTGGGATTAGTTGCTCTTTGAATGTCTGATAGAATTCACTTGTGAATCCATCAGATCCTGGTGATTTTTTCTTAGGGAGTTCTTTAATGGCTTCTTCAATTTCTTTTTCTGATATGGGATTATTTAGGTATTCTATTTCTTCCACTGTTAATTTAGGCAATTTGTATTTTTGTAAATATTCATCCATCTCACCTAGATTGCTATATTTATTGCCATATAATTGGGCAAAATAACTTTTAATGATTGCCTTAATTTCCCCTTCATTAGAGGTGAGGTCTCCCTTTTCATCTTTGATACTGTCAATTTGGTTTTCTTCTATCCTTTTTTTATTAGGTTGTCCAGTACTTTGTCTATTTTATCTTTTTTTTTTTCAAAATACCAGCTTCTAGTCTTATTTATTAAATCAATAGTTCTTTTACTTCCAATTTTATTAATTTCTCCCTTGATTTTTTTAAATTTTTTAAAATTTTTAAACCCTTAACTTCTGTGTATTGACTTATAGGTGGAAGATTGGTAAGGGTAGGCAATGAGGGTTAGGTGACTTGCCCAGGGTCACACAGCTGGGAAGTGTCTGAGGCTGGATTTGAACCTACTACCTCCTGTCTCTAGGTCTGGCTCTCAATCCACTGAGCTACCCAGCTGCCCCTCTCCCTTGATTTTTAGTATTTATAATTTAGTTTTCATCTGGAGATTTTAATTTTTTCTCTTTCTAATTTTTTAAGTTGCATGCACAATTCATTAATCTCTGCCCTCCCTAATTTGTTAATATATGCACTCAAGGTTATAAATTTCCCCCTGAGTACTGCCTTGGCTGCATCCCACAGCATTTGGTAGGATGTCTCATCATTGTCATTCTCTTCAATGAACTTGTTGATTGTTTCTATGATTGCTTCTTTGACTATCTGGTTTTGGAGAATCATATTATTTAATTTCCAAATAGTTTTGATTTGCCTGTCCATGTGTCCTTATAATTATTATTTTTATTGCATTATGATCTGAGAAGGTTACATTTACTATTCTGCTCTTTTGCATTTGTTTGCAATGTTTCTATGCCCTATTACATGGTCAATCTTTGTGAATGTACTATGTGCAGCTGAAGAGGAGGTGTATTCCTTTTTGTCACTATTTATTTTTCTCCACATGTCTATTAAATCTAATTTTTCTAGGACTTCATTCACCTCTCTTACCCCTTTCTTATTTATTTTTGGTTTGATTTATCTAGCTCTGAAAGAGGAATATTTAGATCTCCCACTAGTATGGTTTTACTATCTATTTCCTTCTTGAGCTCTACCAGTTTCTCTTTTATGAATTTGGATGCTATGCCACTTGGTACATACATATTGAGCAATGTTATTTCCTCATTGTCTATACTGCCTTTAATCAGGATGTAATGACCTTCCCTGTCTTTTTTAATCATATCTATTTTTACTTTGGCTTTGTCAGAAAACATAATCGCCACTCCTGCCTTCTTTTTCTCATTTGACGCCCAAAATATTTTGCTCAATTTCTTTACCTTAAACCTGTGTATGTCCACCTACCTCATATGTGTTTCTTGTAGACAACATATGGTAGGATTTTGGTTTCTAATCCATTCTGCTATTTGCTTCCATTTTATGAGCGAGTTCATCTCATTCACAAATTGTCTCTTCTAGCCCTGTTTTCTTTTTTTTCTCTCATTGAGATATTTCATGTTTCCTTCTATTTTATCAGTCTTTTGACTTTCTTTTATTTGTTTTTGCTGTCTTGAGAGACCATTAGCTTCTAATTGCTCAATTCTAGCCTTTACGGACTGGTTTTCAGTTATAATCTTTTGGTTTTCCTTTTCAATCTCATCATTTCTGGTCTTCAGTTGACTTGCCTCACTTTCCAATTGTGAAATCCTGCCTTTTAAACTGTCATTTTCTTGCCAGATCTTTCATCTTTTTTCTTCATCTCAGATTTGAACTCTTCAAGAGTTTGTGACCAGTTTTCATTGTTTTAGGATGGTTTGGATATGATTGTTTGTTCTCCTTTGCTATTTTCTCTGTTGTCTGGATTTTCTCTGTGTAAAAGTTGTCGAGTGTTAAAGATTTCTTCTTGCTGATCTTTCTCTTCTGGGGTTCCTGAGCCTGGCTTGCCATTATTAGCCCAGAGCCCTCTCAGGTTTATCCTCAAGCCCAGGGTCTGTCTGGGCTCTTTAGGCTCTTGAGGTCTCAGGTCTAGTTGTTCTCAGGGTCAAGCCCCCTTTTGGTTCCCTTGTTTGTTCTTCTGCCTGAAGCTCCTTTAATAATCCCAGGGCACTGCTTCCACAGTTGTGCACCACTCTGCACTGGGTCCCCACCCAAGATCTGCCTGAGCTCACGATTCCTGTGCAGGCCTGAGCTCAGGGTCTGTGTTCAAAGTCTGCTCATTCTTTAGCCTCTTGTGGTCTTAAGTCTTGCTGCTCTCAGGAGCTGGTCCTGGTGACCCCAGGTGGCTGCCAAGTACTTAATGGATGCCCCAAATTCGTTCTGACTTTTTTGAACTGGCTTTGGCCTTTAGGTGGTTTGGGGAGGGGGGGTTGCTCATCTCATGTTTTAGTGAGAACTGTTTTACCTCTTTATAGCATGGAAATGCCCGATTCCAAGTAACTTCAATGCTGTGCCCTGTTGTGGGGTCCCTTCGTTCATCTTGATTTGTTTTTATGTCTTCCTGAGGAGTCTTATATGTGTGAGTTAAGAGAGGTCAAGCAGCTGCTTTTTACTCTGCCGCCATCTTGACCCAGAAAACCTTGTAAAATTTGTTTTTTGTGGTTGTTTGAAGATGGTTTTCATTTTATTAGAACATTTCTTACTCCACCATTTTGACTGCCAGAAGTAGAAGTCACATTTTATCTGAGTCTTGAAGGAAACCTTTCTAACAAAGATCAACTAAGAAAAAAGAGGAAAATTTTCAGCAAAGCAATATTTTTGCCAATATATGCAGGATTCTATGGCCATAGTCCTCTATCCTGAAGATATGATTTTACACGACTCTGGAAACCAGAAGCCAGAAGTGAAAAAAGGGACTACTGAAAACAAGGGAAATGGGGTAAAGGCTTTGTCCTTTAGAAAACTCAGTGTTCTTCAAAACTCAGCTCAAGTACAACCTACTATATTAGGCCTTTCCTGATCCCCACTAGTTTCCCTGCTCCCTTTCAACTTGGATGAACAACTTGCCATCTGGAACTGTGACCCACAGCTACAAAATCAGTAGTGGAATTGTCAAATATCGCCTGATACCATACCCAGCACTAACAAAGAGATCTCCTGTAATCTCTTTATGACTAAATCTTCCTTCCCCTTATGGTCACTGGGGACTAAATTCTCCTGTGGCTTCTGCTGCTGCTGCTTTCACCAATCCCCAACACCACCTTTCCCCAGGTCCACAGCAGGTGCCATTTCAGCCATGCCATTCTCCCAGTCACCCACTCTAGAGTCTGCAAATTTCTCTTTATGTCTTTCTAAGCTATCTTGGGGCTAGAAAAATGACTCATTCTGACTTTGTGTTAGTTATTCCATTCTGAGTCCTATCTCATACAAATTTTTAAGTCACTTAAAGGAGTGTGTTGGGAGAATTTGGCAAAAATGCCAAGCTTTTATTCCACTGTCTTTTCTTTGTCCCATCATAAAATTATTAAATGTCTTTAAGTCTGGATTTATTTCCCACAGCTTTGCAACAGTGGAGAAAGCTGTTGATTAATTTCCTCATCTCTAAGTTGAAGCACTTATCCCAAAGAGGTAAAGATTGAACGCAATTATGAGACAAACATTTGCTTTAGGATGTTCAGTTATTTTTCAGTAATGTCCAACTGTGCATGATCCCATTTGGGGTTTTCTAAGAAAGATTCTTGAGTTATTATCTATTTCCTTTTTCCTCTCATTTTATAGATGAGGAACTGAGGCAAAGAAGGTTAAGTGGCTTGCCCAAGGTCACGTAGGTAGTAAGTATTTGAAGCCTGATTTGGATTAAGAAGATGAGTCTTCCTGACTCCAAACCTAGAACTCTATCTACTGTCACTTAGTTACTCATTACTTTGGAGTTCTAAAATAACAAGTGAAATTTGGTTGATGTTTGAAATATTGTTGTTTAGTGATAATAGTAATAGGTTAGCTGAATGAGCCCTGGGGTCAGGATTTAGAAAACCTGGGTATGAATTCTAACTCTTTTATTTATTAATCGTTGGACATTGAGCAAATTTTACTTTTCTTTATCTCTTTCCTCATCTGTAAAATGAAAAAATTATTTTCCCTATCTTTCAGGGTTGTCATGAAAATTAAATATGATAATATCTATAAAGTACTTCATAAAACACAAAACACCATTAAAAGCCAGCTATTAATATTATTATTTAGATTATTTGGCTTCAGTGAAGTTCAGTTCAGCTGAAATTCCTTCACCTCAGTTATCATCTCTCTTGGGTTTGGGGGTTATTTATCATTGCAGTTCCCCTCCCCACTTCCCATTCTTCCTTCTCCCATTTCAATCTGTTCTTTGACTTAGCTGTTTATATTTTCCTGTTTAAAGATTGCATTGTGGTCATCCCTCTTGGGGTGTTTTTCTTTTCTTTGAAACATTTGAACTTGGCCACTTCTTTATTCCAGGAAGCAGTGAGCCAGAGGAGTAAACGTAGGATTTGTCTTCATGACATTATTCCTTCCAAAATAACAAGCACAGCCCACCATCTGTAACTGCTGCCTCTCTGTACTGACTAGAGCAGAAAAAAATGGGAAACAGCATACAAGGCATCATGTGATTCGTGTCATTTTGGCAGCCTGGCTGATTGACCTTAACCCTTTTCAAAGTCAATCTGAATAGGAACTGTTGAAAATAGGCAAACATTGAAAACTTCATGTAAAAGGGACTATGAAGCAATTTGAACTCTTCTTTTGGACATAGAGAGACCAATGAATCGATTATACTGCTTGTGTCCTTGTTTCAGCATTCCTAAATGTAAGTTAATCTCTTCTTCTCCTTTTTGTTTTGTGTAATGCAGAAACTCTTCTCTCACTGTAGTGGACATGACATAAATACTTGTAAAATGAAGAATGGCATTCAACCATATTTGATCAGGGAAATATGAGAGGAGATTAACTATATGTATTAGTGGTTTGTATTTTGAAAATTCTGTGTATTAATATATAGACAAAAATATCTGGAAGAATTATGAAATTTGAGGATATCTATCATTCATGAGGAGAACATAAATTTGGAGACTATTGAGGATCTAATGAAAGAGACTATAGAATGGACTAGGAAAATGTTTCTGAATTTTGTAAATTTAGTCTGAAGTTACTTTTAAAATTCTATTTCATTGTATTAATTCTACTTTACAATATGTGTGCAAGGAATTGGATAATTTGCTTATTTACTTTCTCCAATTTTTTTTTCATTTTCCTACTGACTTTAATAGAATTCTTATGAAGTCTTAAAAGAGACTTTTTCTACCCAGAGAAGGGAGATAAATATTTTTATTGTGATTGCTTCTCTGTCTCAAATTACAAGACTAAAGAGACCAGAACAGAATTACTCTTTGGATAAGAAGAATCTATTTGGGAAGGGAAATGATAAGGGTTTTTTTTATTACAGGTTTATTATTTTCAGAAGACATTATTTTCTCTTCATAAGAGTTTAATTTAATTAGCCTTTGTTGTGATTGTTGTTGCTGTTAGTATGATTTAAAGGACAGTCAAGTTTTATTCAGGAATTTCCATTAAAAGGCAAAAATCCCAGCTAAAATGTAAGTCATCTTTTGCAATTCTACTAACTTGGGATCACAGAACTATAAATTAAGAGCTGGAATGTAGACCTCAGTGATTATCTAGTACAACTTTCTTATCTCACAGATGGGGAGACTAAGGTCCAGGGGAACAATTTTGATTTGCCCAGGGTCATACAAGTCACAGAGTTAATACTGAAACCCAGATCCTCTTTCTCCAGATCTACCATTTTTCATATTCCATATCACCCCCCATAACAAATGATGTTTTTTGTTTTCAAACTTTTGTCTGGTTTTCATAAACTGAGCCCAAACTAGGAGGTGTTAAGTGACTCTAGCTGGTAGCTACATAGGTATAAAACATTTTCAAACCTTTCAAAATAAATTAAACTACATCCTAGCTGTGTTACCCTGGGCCACCCACTTAACCCCTCATTCCTAGCCTTTGTCACTTTTATGTCTTAAAATTGATACTAAGACTGAAAGTAAGTTTTTTAAGTTAATTGAACCAATATATTTGTAATTACTTTATGAATAAGCTATTTTTAAATCAAGTAAACCTGAAATGGAAATCTTATGAGCAAGCAAATATGTATTTTTATGTTATAAACTCTGTGGCAGGTCCCAGTGGCACAGGGGATAGTGGGCAGGCCTTAGTCCTTCTTCTGACACATGCTAGTTGTGTGACCAAGGGCCAAATCATTTTACCTTCCATTGTTCCCAGGCACTTTGACGCCACAAGTTGTACCAGTTTGGTTCTGCTTCTCTGCATGGGCAGAGAGGATTTACAAATCAGAAGTTTTCCATGTAGATGAAATTATACATCAAGGTTTTGTTTTGTTTTATTTTTTAAAGAAGAAAGATACTTTTATTAGGTCTAAAGCTAAATGAAATTTTGATGTGAATATTTCAGTTTTTCAAAAAATGTCACTCCTTGTCTTCTTTTCTCTTCTCTCCCACCAAAAATAATTTTCTAATAGCTGCAAATTAATCATCTAGTCAATACACATTCATAAGCAATGACTGCATCATGTGTGCTAAGATCAGGAAGAATAAAGAAAGATGAGAAGGAAATCACAGTCTAACCAGAGGAGATGATGCAAAGAACTATGTACTAACATATGGGATATATAAGATACATAGGATAAATTAAAGTTAACAGTGAGAAGACACTACAATTGAGGAAGATTGGAAATGATTCCTATAGAATATAGCATATTACTTAGAAGCATAAGGTATAAAAAGAATAACCAGATGAGGAGGGTTCCTCTCAATATCTAGTGATATTTCTCTGGAAATCATTTGGCACCATTGGTGAAATGCTAACTTTTAGGATTAACTTACCTTTCAGTAAATCAGTATTGCTATGTATGAAGTAGATGAACTTTGGCACTGTAAGAATTCATTATTAATCAAATCAACAAACATTTCCTCAGCATTTACTATGTAGTGTGGATAATACTAATTGATAAAAGATAGAAAGACAAAAGGAAAATAATCTCTTCCCTTAAGAAACTTACCTTTGATATTTCCCAACATTTTTTCTAGGAATGCAAAAGAAGAAAGGAACCAAGGTGATGTTATTAAATATTTTTCTGTTTGAAAAAACAAAACAATCTCTCTCTTTCTGTCTCTGCCTCTGTCTTTGTCTCTGTCTCTCTCTCCCTCCCTCTCCCTTTTTCTCCATATATAGATATACAAATATATATAATGTCATATACATGCCAAAATATTTACATTGTTTTCTCTCCTTTTGTAACAAACAGGCCAAAATGATTAAAAGAGAGAGAAGCATTTGCCAACAAACTCAGGCCCTTCTTTGTAAGAATTTGCTCAAAAAATGGAGAATGAAAAGAGAGAGTTTATTGGTATGATTAAAAGACTATGTCATTGTATGGCTTTGTTTTGACTAACTGTATATTATTATAAGGACCTTGTTTCTATTTTTTTCATTAGAATGGAAAAAAGTAGATGGGAGAGAGACAAAAATATTTGATTAGTTAAAATATTAAATTTTGGTTTTTTTTAAGCAAAGCAAAAAAAACAAACAAAATTATGTCTTAACATTTGGTAAAGGAAGATGTGCCTCCTAGGTAGCATACATGCCTTTCTTCCTTCTGCACTGCTATTTATATATTCATTTATATTGAGCAACCAGGCTGGTTTAATTTTGGGCTTCCCATATTTGTAAATGTCCTAGAAAAGGAAACATTGAATATTGAAGGTGCCATTTAAAAAGGAAATGCAGGGGCAGCTGGGTAGCTCAGTGGAGTGAGAGTCAGGCCTAGAGACAGGAGGTCCCAGGTTCAAACCCGGCCTCAGCCACTTCCCAGCTGTGTGACCCTGGGCAAGTCACTTGACCCCCATTGCCCACCAATCTTCCATCTATAAGACAATACACCGAAGTACAAGGGTTTAAAAAAAAAAGGAAATGCAGCCCCTGAGCAATAAATCTTTTTTTTTAAATGAAATAAAAGTAACACTTCCCCAACTCATCAGTTCACAGAAATCTCATAAAATCATTCCGCTTAGCACAGGCTCAGAGTTTTGGGACCTGCAACAACAAATACAATAACTAATCCAGAAATTAATGTTTATATATTATATATACATATATATGATATATATGATGTATATATGTATCTATATACAAATAGTCTATGTTGCTTCCACTCAACAGGTCTATTATGATTAAGACACTGGTTAAGTTGGAAGAACAAGAAAAGTGCCTACTGGCAGAAATGGAAAAATTCCTTTTGGTGGGCTTCTTTACCCAGATAAAGCATTATCCTTAATCCCAAGACTTGTGGCACTCTGTGGAGTTACTAAATACTAGTTTCTAATTATTGTCACCTGTCACAAAGGTATACTGTACTAAACTAATCACTCTCTAGACCACTTATGTCTAGATTTCTGCAGGTCACAATTACTGTAAGCAGGGACAAAGCAGGAGTAAAGTGCTGGAAACTAATCCTGAAAACGGTTTCTCAATAACTCTCAGACCTGTTTGCTCAAGGAGTTTATTATTCAATGCATATTTTTTAGCACAACTGGTGAAGATGTCTTCTCTCTTATCCTCAATTAATTACATTAAAATTATGACTACTGTATAAATCCTTAGGGAACAAATCTTTTAAAGGAGCCATAGTGAAAAATGTTGAGAGTTAGAAATAAGCAGGAAAATGAATGGGCGAAAAGAACCCAATATACCTAAAATATTTTTAATTTTGAACTCTAGAGAAGGGTGCTTCAAAAACCTTAAAATTCTATATAATTGTTTTTAGTATTTATTAGTCTTGTTTTTAATAGGCAACCATATTATTTCTTGTCAGGTCATTTTTTTCCTCTCTTCTTTGTCAATAAGTGTGTCTGTCTTAAAAATATGAACTTAGTAGAATAAGAATAGCTAGTCCTACATTAAGCACACAAAGGAATTAAATAGAAAAGGTGTTTGATGAAAATAGTCATTTCAGTGTCCACATTCTAATTTATTTTTCTCTTGTATTTAACAGGAATGGCTTCTCTCATTGATTCCATGCCTGCTTTTGTTTTTCATTTTAATGACTTCTAAAGTCTCTCAGATTCCTGAAGTGCCTCCGGTAGACCTTGGACCCTTAAATGAGTTTAATGATTCTGACTTTCTAATTAAATATATGCCAGTCACCAATACAATTCAACAGATAATGAGCAAAATGGCTTTGGCTTCCTTTATGAAAGGTGTGGTCTTTACCCCTAGCTAATATTTGGTGTCATATTTTATTTTATTATTCATTTTATTATAAGATAAAAATGTTTAATCTTAATGCACAGAAGAGTTAAATGTTTAGTGTTCTAAATACTATGATACGCAACCAGGCCAAACTAATAGTTAAAATGAGTTGTTTTCTCAGTTATCTTGTGTCTGATTTCAGAATGTCCAATATCACATAGTTACCCTTTATCTACAACAAAATTAATGGCAGGGGGGGTTCAGTAGATTTTAAGTTTCAGTCTTTTAAATGGTTCAACATTCTTGATAAAACTGCTTATTGGTGTATACATTTTAATAAATACTCTGAGGATTATGTCTTTATCTTTTCTGGGAAAGGGTCTAATTTAGAGAATGGACCCTATTTCTTCTTAAAATCACAACTATAAGGTTATTTCCTCATGGAGAAAAGTGATTCCAAAAGGTTTCCACAAAACGTAGAAAAAGAACTCCCTGCTACTTAGCTGAATGATTGAGTACATCCATTATAATGTATATAGATGAGAGTAAGTATTACATAGTAGATAGCTTTGAGGACAGGAAGGCTTAAGCTCTTTAACTTAAATTCTTGAATCTTGAACTGTTGCAAATCCATTATATACTTAACTGTGTGACCCTGGACAAGCAAATCACTTAAATTCTCAGTGCCAACTCATTAGTTACTGATGTTAAATAATCTGGCCCCTGACTATCTTTTGGGTTTCCTCCTAAAACAATCTACATTGGAGCCAAAATGACCAACCTATTGTTCCTCAGGAACAATATCCCAAGTCTCACCTCCATTGCCTCTGTGTGGAATGCTTTCATTCTTACTTCCACTTCACAGAACAGCTTGCTCCCTTCAAGATGTAGTTCAAATTGTTCTGATTATCCCTTAATTTTGGTATCTTTCAATTGATTGAGCATTTATTCTGCATATATCCTATATTTACTTATTTATAGACATATTCCCTGCCTATTTTTTAAAATATGTATCCCTAACACATAACACAGTGACTGGCATATAACAAGTACTTAATAAATATTGATTGATTGATATGCATCACAATCAATTCAGTCACATCCACCCTTCCAAATCAAAAAAATGACTTAGTCACATCCCATACCATATGCTCCAAACTAAGCTCAGAAAGATTCTAGAGAAAATGAAACAAAAAACTCTCCATTATAAAGTCAGAAAAGTTATTAGATCTTTCTCCCCATTTCCAGTCTCATTCCTATAGTCATGACTATGGTCCACACCATGTTCTTGTCTCCAGAAAATATTTTTCTTCAGGATTTACAAAAAATCTGTTTCCAGGTAATTTATCATTGCCTATCAAAGTTAAATTTCTCTATAGTCAGGGAAGATGAACAGTGCTTATATACATGAGTGCTTATGTATCTTGTATCTTTGTTTGATTTGCTTCGTTGCAAATTAAGCAAATCCCACCTCCATCCCCCTTTGAGTTTTTTATTTTAATCTTATTGCTACTACAAAAATCCCCTCTGTGTTTAAAATCCTTAGTCTAAGATGTCCTTTTAATCTCCCAACGTATGTCCCTTCATTTAATTCTTATATTTTAATAAAATGAACCATCAGTTTGATGCATTCTCTGTTCAATTATCATCACATTTACAAAATTCTCAACTCAGATCTCTATTTAGGGAAAAGGAATAGAGAAAGGAAATACAAACTCAGGTAAAGCTTTTATGCAGAAAAGAGGGGGAGAGAATAGGCTCTCACTAGAGACTATTTATTGTAACTCATTATTCTTGCTAATTAAATGCTAAGAACCAGTTTTCCCACCTTAGAGTATATAAATGGCAGCTGTGCCTTCTAAATTGTGATGCCTTGAAACAAAGCCCTGTTCATCTCATCTTATTGGTGAGCTCAGAGCTCACCAGATACATTATCAGTCTTTCTGTTCTTGAACTTGAGCTGTTTCTTATTTAACCCTATTTCAGTCATCAGCCTTCCCACTAGTAAACACTTGGTCACCATAACACTGCTACACATTATATTTATATGTAGTCATTGAGCCCACCACAAGCAATCTACATGTGTAGCAGTCTACTCCACCTGACCTCAATAGTCTGCCACAGTAAGATCCCAGTTCTCAGGACTCCAATTATATCTCTTCCTTTTAGAGGAAAACCAAGTATTGTAATGCTTGTCCCCAAGTGTTGGGATATGCCAAGAATCTCTTAAAGCATCTAGGATCAGTTTAGTAATGCAGTGGGATGAGGGTCAGCAGCTCTAAGATTATGAGGATATAAAATCTTCAAAAGAGAGCAGGTTGAAGAAAGATAATCAAGAGATGAGCAAAGCTATCAGCTGTGTATCCTTGGACAAATCATGTAATCTTCCTCTGCTCCACTTTCTTTGTCAATAAAACGAAGGGCTGGATTTTATGAACTCTAAGAGCTTTCATAATTCTAAATCTATGATCCTATGATCCCTATGTATTGTGCTTTTCCCCTGCCCAGTTACAAAGAAAAAATCTTAAGAGTCAAAAAATAATGCTTATAAGCTAAGTATAAATTGCATTTTGGAAAAGGAATTTTACCCATGAGGAAAATGGATGTTGTCATCAACAGAAATAAAATTAGTAGAAGACTGATAGTGCTTACAATTGATTCTTGGGGGTAGTATTCTTGTAATTATAAGAAGTTAAGTTAGCTTTGAGGAACATGTTGAACCTCTCCCATAGTGGACTCAATTCCAAGTGATGAATGAAGCTGAATAAAATGTTTACAAATTGAAATGTCCAAGTTGCTTTGTCTCAAGAGTGAGGAAGAGGGAAGGGAGGGATATGTGAGTGGGCAAGCTATAGCTTACAAGAATAGGGAATTAAGAAAGCTAACAAAGTTCAGACATTTTGGATGTTCACTATCTAGTGAAAATTATATATATATATATATATATATATATATATATATATGTATACACACACACATACACATACACATATATAATGCTATAATCTTCCCAACTTTATGTTGACCCAACACTACCTGATATGAAAAGATATTCATTATTACATTTACTCCAAATTTATCATAATAGTAAAGTAAATCATTCATCTTTAATCAGAATATGGTCTCACCTGATAAAGTTATCTGTACTGAGTGGAGTCGTTGATTGATTGGTTCTATTAAATTCCATTCTTACACTATCTCTAAGCTTTATTTTTTAAGTAGTCTTCAATGACATTTTAAGATCAACGGTGATTTGTTTAAAAAGGCACAGTGAGATAAATCGCATTTCTCATTCATCATTACAATTTCAAGATAATTAGATATAACTTTTTCGTCCATACTGCTATATTTGAATCTTCTAGTCAGTTGAGTTACTTCATATATTGATGAACATTACTTAAATTAGTTGGCCACTCATTAATAAATCATCTTAAATGATTATTTTTTCCTTATGCATGGCAGGAATAAATATTACTGGGACGACAGATGAAAAAGTTTTGACTTCATCTCATGGATTCTATGACACAGTTGCAGTCATCTTTCATGATATGTTCTCCTATGAATTAAAGTCATGGGGATACAGAGTTCCATTTAGCAGGGAATTTCATGAATATTCAGGTGATTTTCTCTTTGTCTAATTATTCTGATCTTGTGGCTATTTTTTTCTTATGCCAGGAAGGATTATGAGAGGATAAAGCATAAAAAATAAATGATACCAACAATATAAATGTATAATATGCATTCTATTCCTAATCTCAAATAGCACAAATCTTTACTAAAATACAAAGTATCTCAATGAACAAGTTTCTAATCAAATGTATTTATTTTCCTTGTCAACTTTACTATATCATCTTGATAGGCCTATATAAAGGGAATGATTTGAAAAAATCAGGTTGACCTTAATGAGCTTTGGTTTTCTATTCCTATGCTATTTTCAAATTTTCATTGTCAATATTTAAAATGGTTTTCAATTGTGTGATCTTGGATTTTGAGTCTTTTTGTTTGAACTTTTTTGAACAATTGCTATTTATCTTAGTTCTCCTGTGGTTGAATCTATAAAAATATGTACTTTAGAAAGAAGTTCATTTTCTCTTTTTGGATTATGCCCAATACTGGAGTGGCTTCTACAACATAGTAGTGATAATAGTCCCTTAAAACATCTCAGTGACTCCGTGGTTACAGTGCTGGGCATGGAGCCAGGAATACCCAAGTTCAAATCTAGCCTCAGACACTGCCTAACTGTGTGATTCTAGGCAAGACACTTCACCTCTGTTTGGTTTGGAGGCAACTAGGTGGCTTAGTGGACAGAATGTGAAGCCTGGAGTCAGGTAGACGAGTTTAAATGATGCCTAAGTCCTTTACTAGCTGTGACCCTGAGCAAGTCACTTAACCTCAATTTGCTTTAATCCACTGGATTAGAAAATGGCAAAACTCTCCAATATCTTTGCCAAGAACAGCCACTGACAGAATTGGTGCACTTCGGTCCACGGATCACAGTCCGAACTGAGGCAACAATAGTACTTTGTCAAGTGTGAGGTTCAAGACTAGATTGCTCATAAGAAGGACTTAGCAGCTGATTCACAAAGTATTAAAGCAGAAGATAATTATGCTCTTATTACCAAAAGATCATCAATTATAAAGACAGTAAATCCAACCTCTAAAATAATTATATAAGTAAAAAGTACTCATATTCATGTAATTTTCAAATAAGCACTTGAAAATCCCATGGTATTTCCTTTTTTTTTAACATTTAATAAAATTTATTTTTTAGAAAAGTTAACATGATTACATGGTTCATGCTCTTGCTTTCTCCTTCACCCCTCCCCATTTCCCTCCCCCATAGCGGATGCGCATTTCCACTGGTTTTAACATGTGTCATTGATCAAGACCCATTTCCATATTATTGATAGTTGCACTGGGGTGATCCTTAGTCTACATCCCCAGTCATGTCCACCTCAACCCATGAATTCAAGCAGTTGCTTTTCTTCTGTGTTTCCACTCCTGCCATTCTTCCTCTGAATATGGGTAGCGTTTTTTCCATAAATCCCTCAGAATTGTCCTGGGTCATTGCATTGCTGCCATTACAGAAGTCCATTACATTCTATTTTACCACAGTGTACTGGTCTCTGTGTACAATGTTCTTCTGGCTCTACTCCTTTCACTCTACATCAATTCCTGTAGGTCTTTCCAGTTCACAAGGAATTCCTCCAGTTTATTATTCCTTTGAACACAATAGTATTCCATCACCAGCATATACCACAAATTGTTCAGCCATTCCCCAATTGAAGGGCACACCCTCATTTTCCATTTTTTTGCCACCACAAAAAAGCATGTCTATAAATATGTTTGTGCAAGTCTATTTATCTATGTATTTATTGATACTTTTGATTTCTTTATCTGAAAATTGCCTCTTCATGTCTCTTCCCCATTTATCAACTGGGGAATGGCTTGACTTTTTATACAATTGATTTAACTCCTTGTACATTTGAGTAATTAGACCCCTGTCAGAGTTTTTTGATATAAAGATTTTTCCCAATTTATTGTTTCCCTTATGATTTTGACTACATTGTTTTTGTTTGTACAAAAGCTTTTTAGTTTAATATAACCAAAACCATTTAATTTACATTTTGTAATTTTCTCTAACTCTTGCTTGGTTTTAAAATCTTTCCTTTCCCAGAGATCTGACAGGTATACTATTTTGTGTTCACTTAACTTATTTATAGTTTCCCTCTTTATATTCAGGTCATTCACCCATTCTGAATTTGGTGTAGGGTATGAGATGTTGATCTAAACCTAATCTCTCCCATATTGTTTTCCAAATTCCCCAGTAGATTTTGTCAAATAGTGGATTCATGTCCTAAAAGTTGGACCCTTTGGGTTTACCATACACTGTCTTGCTGACGTAATTAACCCCAAGTCTATTCCACTGATCCTCCCTTCTATCTCTTAGCCAGTACCATATTGTTTTGATGACTGCTGCTTTATAGTATAGTTTAATATCTGGTACTGCTAGGCCCCCTTCCTTCACATTTTTTTCATTATTTCCCTTGATATTCTTGATTTTTTGTTATTCCAAATGAACTTTGTTATAGTTTTTCCTAATTCAGTAAAGAAGTTTTTTGGTAATTTGATAGGTATGGCACTAAATAGGTAAATTAATTTGGGTAGAAAGTTCATTTTTATTATGTTAGCTTGTCCTACCCATGAACAATTAATGGTTTTCCAATTGTTGAGATCCAGTTTTATTTTTTTGGAAAGTGTTTTGTAGTTGTTTTCATATAATTGCTGTGTTTGTTTTCGTAGATAGATTCCCAAGTATTTTATATTGTCTAGGGTGATTTCAAATGGTGTTTCTCTTTCTACCTCTTGCTGCTCTGATATGTTGGAAATGTATAGGAATGCTGATGATTTATGTGCATTTATTTTGTATCCTGCAACTTTGCTAAAGTTGTTGATTATTTCTACAAGCTTCTTAGTTGATTCTCTAGGATTTTTTAAGTAGATCATCATATCATCTGCAAAGAGTGATAGTTTAGTCTCCTCATTGCCAATTTTGATACCTTCAATTTCTTTTTCTTCTCTAATTTCTATTGCTAGTGTTTCTAGTACTATGTTGAATAAAAGAGATGATAATGGGCATCCTTGTTTGACTCCTGATCTTATTGGGAAGGTTTCTATTTTATCCCCATTGCATATAATGCTTGTTGATGGTTTTAGGTATATACTGTTTATTATTTTTAGGAAAAGTCCTTCTATTCCTATACTTTCCAGTGTTTTCAATAGGAATGGGTGCTGTATTTTGTTAAAGGCTTTTTCAGCATCTATTGAAATAATCATGTGATTTTTATTTGTTAGATTTTTGAAATGTCAATTATGTGGATGGTTTTCCTAATGTTGAACCATCCTTGCATTCCTGGTATAAATCCCACCTGATCATGGTGGATGGTCCTCTTAATCACTTGCTGAAGTCTCTTTGCTAGTATTCTTTTTAAGACTTTTGCATCTATGTTCATTAGGGAGATTGGTCTGTAGTTTTCTTTCTCTGTTTTTGATCTACCTGGCTTTGGAATTAGTACCATATTTGTGTCATAAAAGGAATTTGATAGGACTCCTTCTTTGCTTATTATATCAAATAATTTGTATAGTATTGGGATTAGTTGCTCTTTGAATATCTGATAGAATTCACTTGTGAATCCATCAGACCCTGGTGATTTTTTTTTAGGGAGTTCTTTGATGGCTTGTTCAATTTCTTTTTCTGATATGGGATTATTTAGGTATTCTATTTCTTCTACTGTTAATCTAGGCAATTTACATTTTTGTAAATATTCATCCATATCTCCTAGAATGCTATATTTATTGCCATATAATTGCCATATAATTGGGATAATTATAATTAAAATTAAAATAATTTTTAATGATTGCCTTAATTTCCCCTTCATTAGAGGTGAGGTCTCCCTTTTCATCTTTGATACTGTCAATTTGGTTTTTTCCTTTCCTTTTTTTATTAGATTGACCAGTACTTTGTCTATTTCATCTATTTTTTTCAAAATACGCGCTTCTAGTCATATTTATTAATTCAATAGTTCTTTTACCTTCGATTTTATTAATTTCTTCCTTGATTTTTAGTATTTCTAATTTAGTTTTCATCTGGGAATTTTTAATTTGCTTGCTTTCTAATTTTTAATTTGCAAGCACAGTTCTTTAATTTTGGCCCTCCCTAATTTGTTAATATATGCACTCAAGGATGTAAATTCCCCCCTGAGTACTGCCTTGGCTGCATCCCACAGAGTTTGGTAGGATGTCTCATCATTGTCATTCTCTTCAATGAAATTGTTGATTGTTTCTAGGATTTCTTCTTTGACTAACTGTTTTTGGAGAATCATATTATTTAATTTTCAATTGGTTTTTGGTTTTCCTGTCCAGGTGCCCTTACTAATTATTATTTTTATTGTATTATGATCTGAGAAGGTTACATTCATTATTTCTGCTCTTTTGCATTTGTTTGCAATGTTTCTATGCTCTATTACATGGTCAATCTTTGTGAATGTACCATGTGCAGCTGAAAAGAAGGTGTATTCCTTTTTGTACCTATTTATTTTTCTCCACATATCGATTAAATCTAATTTTTCTAGGACTTCATTCACCTCTCTTACCTGTTTCTTATTTATTTTTTTGTTTGACTTATCTAGATATGAAAGAGGAATATTTAGATCTCTCACTTGTATGGTTTTACTATCTATTTACTTCTTGAGCTCTACCAGTTTCTTCTTTACAAATTTGGATGCTATGCCATTTGGTACATACATACTGAGCATGGTTATTTTTTCATTGTTTATACTGCCTTTTATCAGGATGTAATTACCTTCTCTGTCTTTTTTAATCATATCTATTTTTACTTTGGCTTTGTCAGTAATCATGATTGCTACTCCTGCCTTCTTTTTCTCATTTGAAACCCAAAAGATTTCGCTTTACCTTATACCTATGTATGTCCACCTGCCTCATATGTGTTTCTTGTAGACAACGTATGGTAGGATTTTGCTTTCTAATCCACTCTGCTATTTTTTCCATTTTATGGGCAAGTTCATCCCATTCACATTCAAAGTTATAATTTTCAGTTGTGTATTCCCCAACATTTTGGTATCCTCTCCCAGTTCTACCCCTTCTTCATTTTTAAACCTTTTAGACCAGTGGTTTGCTTTAACCCATTAACCCTTGTCTCCTCCTTTGATTTAGTTCCCTTTCTACCCCCTCTATTATTATTCCACTATTTTTATTTTGAAGGCCTAATGAATTCCCTCCTCCTTCTTCTTCCCTCCCTTTTTTAACCTTCCTACTCTCCTACTCCCTTGGTTTATCCCTTCTGACTTTCTCAGTAGGCTTAGATAGAGTTTTATATCCCAATGGATATAGCTTCTCTTCCCTATCAGGGTTAATTACACTGAGAGTAAGGTTTAAATATTATCCCTTAATGCTCTCTTCCTCTCCTTCTTATAATAGTATTCATCCCTTCCCCTTCCTATGCTCTTTGTGTATAATAGAATATCCTATTTTTCTTATTCCTTTAAGTTTCTCTTGGTGTCCTCTACTATTCACCACACTCTTTCCCACCCCCTATATCATCTTAGACCATTTAGTATTCCAACCTCTCCCTATGAATAATTCTTCTTATTACTATAATAATGAATAATGTAATAGTGAATGGAGTTCACTACAGAGAATTACACATAACATTTCTCCACATAGGAATACAAATAATTAGATCTTATTGAAGCCTTTAAAGTGGCAAATTTAAAAAATATAAGTTTTCTTACTTTCCTTTCTGTTTCTTATTTACCTTTTCATGTTTCTCTTGGTTTTTGTGGTTGGATATCAAACTTTTCACTTAGTCCTGGTCTTTTCTGTGCAAATACTTGGAAATCTTCTATCTTGTTGAATGCCCAAACTTTCCCCTGGAAGTATATAGACAGTTTTGATGGGTAGGTGATCCTTGGTTGCCTTTCTAAATATCATATTCCAAGCCTGTGGTCTTTTAGATCCTGTGTGATCCTGATTGGTGCTCCTTGATATCTGAATTGTCTTTTTCTGGATTCTTTTAAAATGTTTTCTTTTACTTGGAAGCTCTTGAATTTGGCTATTATATTCCTGGGTGTTGTATTTTCAGGGTCTAGTGTAGAGGGTGATTTATGGATCCTTTCAATGTTAATATTGCCCTCTTGTTATAGAACTTCAAGGAACTTTTGCTGAATAATTTGTTTTAGTATGGAGTCCAAATTTCTATTAATTGCTGCTTTTCCAGGAAGACCAATGTTTCTCAAATTGTCTCTTCTAGACCTATTTTCTTGATCTATCAATTTCTCATTGAGATATTTCATTTTCCTACTATTTGATCAGTCTTTTGACTTTGTTTTATTTGTTCTTGCTGTCTTGAGAGATCATTGGCTTCTACTTGCCCAATTCTTGCCTTTAGAGACTGGTTTTCTGTTATAATGTTTTGATTTTCCTTTTCAATTTGGTCTATCCTGTTTTCCAGCTGTTTGATTTTGGTCTCTAATTTGCTTATCAGTTCTTTTGATTTGGGGACATCCTTTTCGAATTGGCCAATTCTAGCTTTTAGAGACTAGTATTCCTTTTCAATCTTGTCATTTCTGGTCTTTGTTTTACTTGCCTCATTTTCCAATTGTGAAATTCTGCCTTTTAAACTGTTATTTTCTTGCCAGATCTCTTCCATCTTTCTCATAATCTCATATTTGAACTCTTCAAGACCTTGTGACCTGCTTTCATTTTTTTTTGGGAAGGTTTAGATATGGTTACTTGTTTGTTTTCCTCTGCTGTTTGCCCTGTTGTCTTGATTTTTTCTGTGTAAAAGTTATCAAGTGTTAAAGGTTTCTTCTCAGTCTTTCTCTTCTGGGATTCCTTAGCCTTGATTGCCATTTTTACCCCAGAGCTCTCTCAGCTTTATCCTCACACCCAGCTCTTTAGGCTCCTGAGGTCTGAGGTCTAGTTGTTCTCAAGGTTAGGCCTCCTGGTGGTCACTTTGCTTGTTATTCTTCCTGAAGCTCCTTTAAGAGTCTCAGGGTACTGCTTCCACAGTCATGCACCCTTCTGAAGGCTCCCCACTCAAGGTCTGTGCCTGTGCTGAGGATCCGTGTCCATGCCTGTGCTCAGGATCCATGTCTGTGCCTGAGCTCAGGGTCTTTGTTCAAAGTCCACATGTTCTTTAGCCTCTTGGGCTCTTAAGTCTTGCTGCTCTCAGGAGCAGGCCCTGGTGACCCCAGGTAGCTGCCAATGACTTAATGGGTGCCCCAAACTTGCTCTAACTCTTTTGCGCTGGCTTTGGCACTGTAGGTGGTATGGAAGGTGTGTGGGTTGCTCAGCTCACATTTTAGTGATAGCTGTTTCACCAATTTATGGCATGGAAATGCCCTGATTCCACTTACCTTCAATGTTGCGCCCTATTTTGGGGTCCCTTTGTTCGTCTGGATTTGTTTTTATGTCTTTTTGAGGAGTCCTATCTGTGTGGCTTAGGAGAGGTCAAGCAGCTGCTTTTTACTCTGCTGCCATCTTAACCCCCCATGGTATTTTCTATCAGTATAAAATTGTCATCTCTTGCCACCTAACTTAATGCTACTAAATTTTTTTCACCGACTTGCAGTGATAGCTTCAACCTTATCCTCACCTCTACCTCTTTTAGCTATTCTGGGCTCTTGAGCCAGCAGTATGGGAGTTGTACTGCATCTAATTTATTTGAATGTAGAGGTTTATTCTAACCCATTAGTCACTGCATCTGCTGTCACATCCAGGCAATGCAAGGCGATCAGTTTCTACATGAAAGAACTGTTACTCTCCTTTCTTCTTTCCTTTGCCCCATCTGAATTTATTTCATAGCTGAAAACAATTGATTTTGATCCATTAAGAAAATAATTCCAAGTATTGAACTTCCAATGAAATGGTTCCCTAAACAAGAGACAGACTACCCACTTACCTATTTCAGCAAAAATCTGAAATTAACACCAGCTCAAATAATAGTCAAGAAATCATGGTAAACTAAGTGACTTCCTCCATTCCCCAAACAAACAAAAAGTCAGTCAGAAACTAATCAATAATAGGGAAGGAGGCTGCCAACATAGTTATCACAAACAAGCCAGTGATTTACCAGCCTGACCAAAGATAGGTTATAGAACCATATATCCTATAAGATTCTGTCCCCTGACATAATAAAACTAGAAAATTCCTTCCACAAATATTTAGGGTAATCAGGAAGCCCTAGGAATGAGCAGTGACCAGAAGGATATGGAAGCATTTTCACCCATGCCCATGGGCTCTCAAGTACTGACTCTCAGTCCTGAGATGGCAGAAAAGGCCTGGAAAATCCATCACTCCAAACCTCTAAGTTCCAGAGCAACTTAAATCAAAGAAGTGAAGATCAGTAGAAGAGCCCAGAGGACCCAGGCCAAGATTAAACAGGGCAGTCCTATTCACTTGAAAGTAGCCTTGGTACCAGGTCAAAGCTTCAATCAGTAATTTAAGTTTCAGAAAGGGTAAACCAAAGAGGTCTTCTATCAGTACAAAAAAAATTGCCATAGGTGTAGAAATCTCCCCAGAAAAGAAAATAGCTTTGTACAAACTTAAAAAAAAAAGAGGCAAAAGAGGAAAAAAATGTTTTTTTTTCCAAGGACTAAATACCTGGTATATCTAGTATTAATGAAACTAGCAATAGAAAACAAAATAAAATGTTTGAAAGAACTAATTGGAAGGAGAATAAATAGATTTGAAGAGAAAGTGTAAACGCTTATTCATAATACTTGAAAAATAAAATAGAGCAATCAGAAATCAATGACTTTATGTGACAAGAAGAAATATTAGAACAAAATCAAGACTGAAAAAGAAAAAAAATCTAAAGTACCTGATATAAAAAACTGACCTAGAAAAGAGATAAAAAAGAGATAATTTAAGAATCACTGAACTTCCCGAAAATCATAATCATATGAAGGGGGGAAAAGACCTAAATATTATATTTGAAGAAATATTAAGTAAAAATTGGACAGATCTATTAGAATCACAAGGCAAAGTAAATATTTTTTTGAAAAATCAATGGATCATTGCCATAACAAAACTTCAAAATGAAAAATTCCAGGAATATCATAATTAAAATCCTGTGCTTCCATATCAAAGAAAAAAATCCTGTAAAGAATAAATACCAGAAATAGTGTATTGATCAAAGAACCACAAACAAGATTGACTCAGTTTCCTCAACTGTAAAATGGGAACAATAATAGCACCTACTTTGCATGGTTGTGATCAGATAAGAAATTTTTTTAAGAGGGCTTAGCATAGTACTTAGCATATAAAGTGCTATAAGAATACTCACTCCCCTTCCTTATCCATATAGAAAAGGTTCTCCAAAGATTCAAAGCAAACTGCCTATGTAATCCTATTCAATAATGATGTTTTTTGCTTCTCAATAAAGCACATTGCATAACATATGCTGAAGAAACCAGTTGTTACCTTGAGGAATATTGGAAACGTGGTTTTGTTGCTTTTCAGGCTGCCATTAATTCTGCTATTATAGAAGTAAGTATCTAATTTTGAGAATCCTAATGATTATATAAATTATAATCTGATCATAACCTAGGATGAAATTTTGATTCTTCATTCCAACATTAAAAGTTCTTTATAATCTGATCCTAACCCACATATCACAATAATTCATATATGTTTTGTTCCAGATTAACTCCACTACTAGCTGTTCCACAGATTCAATAATAATTTCCTGCCTCTCTCTGTTTGCCCAGGCTATCTCCCATGTCTGGAACACATTTCCTCCTTTTCTTCTGCCTTTCTAAATTCTTTTCTTCCTTCAAAGTTAAGCTCAAGTAATATCTACTTCTTCCATATGACAGTCCCTATTTCCAAGAAACTGTTTTTCCCCCTCCTAAAATATTCCGAAATTGATCTGTTTCCCTCTTCCCACCCCACCTACCTACCTCCATCCCTGCCTTAATCTCATCACTCCCTAAATCCTGGTAGAAAACAAACAATTTAAAAGCAAGGATAACGTAGATTTTGTCTTTGTAAACCCAATGCCAAGTAGTTAAGTAGATACTAATCAGTGTTTGCTGAATGTATTTAGTGCATTCCTTTCCTTGATTGCCTAATTAGTTTAAAAAACACATCTGGTAATAATAGAGACCAAAAGAAATTTTAAAATGTACAAATTCCTCATATCCCATTCACCTATTTGAGTTTATGTTTTAAATGTTAATGTGTCATTTTAGATCACAACAAATCATTCTGTGATGGATCAACTGATGTCAGTCAATGGTATAAACATGAAAGTGCATCCATTCATCGCCCAATTCAGTATTATAAGGGACATCATCACTATAATCTGTATAATTTCTTTCTCTCCAATGATATATTTTGTTTCCCTCAATGTTACAAGAGAGAGAAAAAATGTTATGGAATGGATGACAATGATGGGCCTCCAAGATTCAACTTTCTGGTGAGTTCTATATAAGTATTTCTTCCAAGTCATATGAATGAAAGAAGATTAGAGTTAACCAGGCTCTCCAGTAACTTTTTAAAAATATATGTTCCTATCATTTCACGAATACCCATGCCCACCTATATGTTTTGGGAGTGGGGTATTATGACATTTTACATTCAAAAATTTTTTTAAATATTTTTCCATGGTTACATGATTCATGTCCTTTCCCACTCCCCTCAGAGCTGACAAGCAATTTCCACTGGATTTTACATGCATTATCACTCGATACTTATTTCCATATTATTAATTTTTGTAACAGAGTAATCTTTTAAAACCAAACCTCTAAATCATATACCCATATAAAAACAAGGGATAAATGACACATTTTTCTGTGTTTCTACTCCCAAAATTGTTTCCCTCTATGTGAATAGCATTTTTTCTCATAAATCCCTCAGGATTATCCATTGCTATTAGTGTTAAAGTCAATTACATTTGATAGGTCCACAACGTTTCAGTTACTGTAGATAATGTTCTCCTGGTTCTGCTCATTTCATTCCACAT
Source organism: Gracilinanus agilis (assembly GCF_016433145.1). Lineage (NCBI taxonomy): Eukaryota > Metazoa > Chordata > Mammalia > Didelphimorphia > Didelphidae > Gracilinanus > Gracilinanus agilis. The sequence continues at coordinate 219,497,849 of NC_058133.1, forward strand.
CAGTTCATGGAGATCTTTCCAATTCATGTAGAAATCTTCCAGTTCATCTCTTATGATACTTAGTGAGTTGATTTGTCTTTCTTTCAGGATATACATTTTTTGCACATTCTATTTAATATGGGAGAAAACAAAATAGCAACATGTTACTAGAGCATATTGATATATTGATGCATTCTCTTAACATTTAGTGTTGTGTATAATCATTGCCTAACCATATGGCCAAAAGTTTGTGGGGAAGTGGTCATATGGTTTATCTATAGCTCATTACCAGCAATGAATTGGATGTCAGAAATTTTGTGTAAATATCATCATAATGTATATAGGTAAGACTAAAAAAAGATGGACTGATCTCAGAAGATTAAAAAATAAGCAACATCCATTGGATGGTATTCATAAAATATTGAAGAAAGACCTTCAGGGTATTAGGTAAATCCTAGACTGAAGATTTATTGGAAGACATTAAGTATATTAGAGGGATTCTATAGGTCCTATAGAATGGGTTGTAGAATTAAGGCTTTTAACCTAGAAAAAATAAGGCTAAAAAGAGTATTAAATGAATAAATCAATTGATGATAAAGTATTGCTAAGGGTTAGAAATACAAATGTCAGAATAAAGATAGTTACTAAACTCAAGGAACTTATGCTCTAATAAAGGGGGGAAAATGATAAATTGAAGTGTGACCAAGGCAGTACATTTTGGGCTGGGAAGTCCAAGTAAGAGTGAGTAAAATCACGAGTCAAAAAATCAAATGCCTTTAAAGTAATGCAACAAAGTGTTAAAAGAAAAACACTACAGAGTTTTTGCAATCTAATAGTAATAAAGACCCATGTTCTAATGGAGTTTTAAAGTTCACTAAGCACTTTTCTTATAATAATTGCCCCCACCAGTGTAGGTAATAAGAGTATTATTATTACCATTTGACAAATGGAAAAAACTGAGTCTTAGAATTTTTCATAGAATCTGGAACTGGAAGGAGTCTTAGAGATTTCCTAGTCCAGCCTACCATTTTGCAGAAGAGTAAACTGAACTTCAGAGAAAAAATAACAATTCCAGTATTCTTCTTTTCTTTATTTTCCCCTTTACAACCATCATCTCTTGAAGTTCTAAACTTATTCTAAGCTACCATTGTACAAAAACATTGTGGAGTCAAATGGTTTGTACTTTCTCTCTCTTGACATGTATAGTTTCATTTTAGAATTAATCTCCATTTCGGTGTGAATTGAGCAAATTATATTCCTTGCCCTGTGGGGGGTGGAGTGGGGTTTCCTTTCCTCATGTAAGTCTGTTTTAAAGACTTTTCATAACATGTTTCCATCATCACCAATATCCTTAATACTACAAGGGACAAAGTTATAAGATGTAGCAAAACCAGCTCTAAGTGTTCTGTTTTCTCTTTTACCTTTCCTTGAATGAACTTGAACCTAGAATAATTTTATAACCTTAAAAACTGTTCTTGTTTTTTCTCCTCATTTTATTCTAGAAATACTATTGGGAAATTACTCAGATGCCAAGCTCACTTAAATGTTCTGTCTCTTTGGGATAATCTATCTCTCCCACCCATTGCTTGCAATAGTAATAAAGCTACTATACCTAACCTGTCCCATAATATCATGAATCATGATCCCTTTGAGAACTATTATATCCCCTTAAAATACATTTAGGACCTGAGCCAAATTCTTTTTATTAATAGAATTTATTTCCAAGTATGTTATTATTTCTCTCCCTTCACTGCATCATAGAAGGCACCATCCAGCAAACAGAAGTGTATATAGATTATGTCTTTCATGTTTCTATTTTTCAATTCACTCCCTGGAGGTTAAAATTCACAAGTTATTCTTCAAGCATTAAGTTTAGAGTTGTATATATTGTTCTCTTGATTCTACTCTTTTGTTGTTTATTATCTCATTTAGTTCTTTCCCAGTTCTTTTTTAATACCCTGCTCATTGCTTTTTATGGAACTGTATTATTTCGTCACAATTATATACCATAATTAGTTTAACTATTCCCCAATTGTTGGACATTACCTCAATTTTTAATTCTTTGCCACTGCCACAAAGGGAGCTATTATAAATGCTTTGGGACATAGTTGTTCTTTCCCTTTTTCTATGATCTTCTTGGAAATAGGTCCATCAATGGTATTTCAGGGTCTAAGGGTATATACACTGTTTTATAACTCTCTGGGCATAAATCCAAATTGCTTTCCAAAACAGTTGGATCAATTCACAGTTCTACCAATAGTATATTAGTGTCCCCACTTTTCTATATTCCTTCCAACATTTATCACTTTGCACTTTGGCCATTTTAGTCAATCTTGTGGGTGTAAGATGAAACTTCAAAATTGTTTTGGTTTGTATTTCTCTAATCAGTTGTGATTTAGAACATTGTTTCACATACTTATAGGTGGATTTGATTTCTTCACCTGAAAATTATCTGTATCTTTTGTCCATTTGCCAATTTTGAGTGTTTTTAATGGGAATGAGTGTCAGATGTTGTCATGTGCAAAATTAGAAGTTCTCTATGTATTTTAGATGTGAAACCTCTATCCAAGAGACTGTCTATTTAAATTTTTGTCAGTTTTCTGCTTTCCTCCTAATCTTGGCAACATATGTTGTATTTGAATTAAAATTTTAATTAATGTGGTCAAAATTATCCAACTTATATCTCATAATACTCTTCCTTACCTGATTGCTCATGAATTCCTCTCCTCTCCCCAATTCTGGTAGGTAATATGTTCTCTGTTCTAATTTTCTTATATATCATTTTGTGTCTAGATTATGTATCCATTTTAATCTTATCTTAGTAGGTGGTATAAAATATTGATCTATACCTAGTTTCTAACAATGAATAATAATAATTAATAATAATAAATAATAAACTTTCTAGTCATTCCTATAATTTTTTCCAAATAGTGATTTATTATCTCAAAATCTTGAATCTATACTTTTGTCAAATACAAGACTACTATAATCTTTTACTGCAGTTTGTTGTATATCTGTCCTATACCACAGATTGATCTATCTTTCTATTTCTTAGCCAATGCTAGATAGTTTTAATAATTATTGTTTTATAATGAAGTTTAAAATATAGCATTGCTAGTTCTCCTTCTATTACATTTTTCCATTAATTCTTTTGATAGTCTTGACCTTTTGTTTTTCCAAATGAATTTTGTTATTTTTTCTAGCTCAGTAATATAATTTTTTTGCTAACTGGATTGGAATAGTGTTGAATAAGTAGATTAATTTAGGTAGAATTGTCATTTTAATTATATTGACTGCCCATTCATGAACAATTACTATGTCTCCAAATATTTAGATATGATTTTTTGTGTATAAAATGCTTTATAATTGTGTTCAAGTAGTTCCTGGGTTTGTTTTGGCAAATATACTCCCAGGTATTTTATTCTTTCTATGATTATTTTAAATGGAATAGCTTTCTATCTCTTTTTGCAGGACTTTGTTAATATTATATTAAAATGCTAATGATGTAGGATTATTTTATATCCTACTACTTTGATAAAATTAAGTTTCAACTAAATTTTAGTTGAATTTCTAGTATTTCCACATATACCATCATATTTGCAAAAAGAGATAGTTTTATTTCCTCTTTGTCAATTCTAATTCCCTCCACTTCCTTTTCTTTTCTTATTGTTCTTGCTAGCATTTCTAATACCATGTTAATAATGTTGCTAATAATGAGTCTCTTTGTTTCACTCCTGATCTTTCTGGGAAGATTTCTAACATCCCCATTACAAAGTATACTTGCTAATGGTTTTAGGTAGATGCTTCATATTATTTTAAGAAAAATACATTTAAACTTATGCTTTCCAGTGTTTTTAATAGGAATGAGTGTTGTCCTGTGCCATATTCTTATACAAAGCCTTAGTGATGGAAATTCTTGGGTTTATAAGGGGAAGAAAAAAAATTTTCCTGATTTTTATGATGAATGAACAAATTGTATACTATTGTTTGGGTTCATGATGGATATGTGACCTCATAATAATGAGTCTGATTTTTGAGAGCAATGTTAAAATGAGGGATTCCAGAAATGTTTTGAGAAATATCAGCACCCTAGGAGTTATGCATATAGCTTCCAAAGTTAAGTATACAGAAAAGCAAAACAAATTTGCCATGTGTCATTTCTATTCCATTAGGTTTTTTTCAATTATATTGCATTACTTTAAACTTCACATGTAAAGGGTTTTATTAAGAAGGTTATACGCAATTTGTCTAAGTCCATAGGTAATTGCACAAGATTAAATTCATTCATTTGAAAATGGAAAAGATTTCTGTTGTACTCATTAAGATATAATCAAAAGAGCACTGATTATATAGTTACAGTAACTGGATTCAAATTTTCTTTCTAAAACTTAATATTTTTGCAACCCTGGGCAAGTCACTTAATACTTCTGGGCCTCAATTTCATCAGCTATAAAATGAGGAGGGTTGAACTAAACCACCTCTGAGGTCCCTTCCAGTCCTAGAGTTATGATCCTCATATTAAGGGTATTTATGGAATTTATATCTCTCTTCAATAAGAAAATGGTTGTCATCTTTTTTTGGTAGAAACTCATTTGACTGAAAAAAATGGGGTTAAACATATATTACTGGTCAGTTTCTATCAGCTCTAAGGTAGAATTTCATGACCATGAAATGCTGAAATTATGTTGTATTTCCACCATAGGCTTTCATGGAGTTTACTTTATGCTGGCTACATTTTTATTTTGGCAAGTCTGCTGTCTGCTATCGTAATATCTGAAGATTTTGTAATCATGACTGGTTATTTTACAGCATTCACCCTATTTCTCCTATATGGTCTCTCTTTGGTGAGTAGGTAAAGTTTATTTTCCTACTTTGATTCTCATTAAAATCAAATGTTGTCCGGGACATCTGGGTGGCTCAGTGGATTGAGAGCCAAGCCTAGAGGCAGGAGGTCCTAGGTTCAAATCTGGCCTCTGACACTTCCCAGCCACTTAATCCCCATTGCCTAGCCCTTACTACTCTTCTGCCTTGGAACCAATACCCAGTATTGATTCTAAGGCAGAAGGCAAGAGTTAAAAAAAAAAGTCAAATGTTGTCAAGGCATAATGACAGTCATTCTTTGTTTTGTTTTGCCCAAGAAAGACTTTTTAAAGGCAAGATCTAAACAGACACTAGTTTTGTAATATACTGGCTCATCTTGAATGATTTCCACTAAATATTTTTCAAAAGTCCAATTGTCATCTGAGGTTCTTCTTCTCCTGTCAAGTGTGTAATGCAGAGACTTGCATTGCAATATTAGCCTAGGCTAAGCTGTCAGTTACCCTGAATGGAATCTTGCCAATGGCATGTGCCATGGGGCAGGTGCCAACTGGCAGTTGGGCTGAGACTATAAAAGCCCCTGCAAAACAAACTCTGGGTTCTGTTTTCCCATCTTCACCCTGATCACCTACTTATCCCTGACTTTCCCCCTGGGGCCCCGGGTGGTGAAGGGTGGTGAAGGGTGATGAAGGGTGGTGAAGGGTGGTGGAATTGTGGGTAGGAAAATAGGATAGCCTAGATCGAAGGACCTTCCTTAAGAGTAACCCAACAACATTCATTTCCCTTTCAGCTGATTAGCTATAGGATCAATTAATTACTAACCAGAGACCGTTTAGCTCTGGCCGAGGGCAGCCAGCCAAGATCTGCTTAGGACCTTAGCCAGGACCAGTCAGCTGACCATAGCAACAGTTAGTAACATCTAAGCCCTCTTACCTCGGCTATTCCTTCCCCAATTTCAATAAATCCCTTAGTCTTTAATCAGAGAATCTTGTGATTATTCCTATACCACAAAGGCTAAGGAGATTAAGGAGGAGGAGAGAATACTGAGCAGTTTGAGATTCAGTTTGAGGTTAAACCAAACCACCATTGCTAGGACAGGAAGTTCAGTCAGCCACTTCCTGCCAGTCTGCCATCAACCAATAAGAGGCAGTTACCCCAGCAGGATGGGGCCACCCACTAGACATCTTAAAGAAGCCTAACAGCTAGTAGTGTAGATTCACTGGGCACTTGGCTTCCAAGGTTTGAATTTATACCTACACCAATTTCATTCCCAGCAGAGGTTGTTCAACCTTGATAACTTCCAACTCGATCTCCTGCTAGTCTAGTTACTAGCTCCAAGGCCCCCTAGTAGTAACTTTACTAACTTGCATAACATTTGGTGAGCCAGGTAGGAGACGAACCTACAATCTTCTTCTGCATTACAGGTGGCATTAACTTTCCTGATTGGTGTGTTGATTAAGAAACCTGTACTTACCGGCTTAATCGTTTTCTTCCTTACCATTTTTTGGGGAAGTCTGGGACTTGTTTCATTGTATCGACAATTTCCTGCAAGTTTGGAATGGATTTTAAGCCTCCTAAGTCCCTTTGCCTTTGTTTTTGGGATAAACCATGTAAGCTTAAATAACTTTTTCCTATTTACTATTAGATTTACAAATTTTCTTTCCTATGTAGGATTTAAGTGATTGACGATCCATGGTTTTATTAGAGTGGAATCTTTCCCTCTCTCATGATGCAGATCAAAAATTATTGATACATGTTAGAGAGTTGCTTGGAGTTTGAAGTAAAGAAGCTGGAACAAACTAACTGGAATAAGTAAATAAACACAGGGAAACTAGGAATAATTAAATAAATGAACAAAGGTAACAACACTGAGCTGGGGAATAGCTGAGGTAACAGATAGATGGATAACAACTAGGGAAACAGCTTGGATTCACAGTGGGTTCTTATTTGTCAACCTAGGTATCTGGGAAAGGACTGGACAAGGAAAGAGTATAGCAAATGAGATATTTAATAATTATTGGGATACGTAAGGAAGGGGTATAGGTAAACTGACTCTAAGATCTGTGGGTCTCCACCCTTGAATATAGGAATGGATAAAAGCTACACTATGGCTAAATCTAACAGCAGACTGCTTGTTAGCAAGGTCTTGATAAAAGTAGGGGATCACATAAAGTCCAATGAGATGTTCTTCAAAGCTGATCACAGGAGAATTGAAATATAGGAAAATAATCCAAAATCAGGAGAGGGAAAAGGGATGGTCTTTGTGTTCACCACAAAGAGGCAAAACCCACTTCTCAACCTTCCTTCTTCACTGGAATGCTTGATTAAAGATGATACTTAATCCAAAATCCAGTGGGAAACAGCTTCAGGGATTGTCTGTCTCACCAACTCCCACCATTAGACATTCAGACTTGAGGTCTTCAGTGTCAGATCCCAAACTTTCACTGACTCTCCTCTCTCAAGGTTCTGGAATTCCCTTGTCAAGCAGTCTGCCCTGCTATACTAAAATCCTCTATTTCTACAACAGGTTCAATAAGATTAAATGTCATTCTGTGGCTTCTTAATTCATATGTAAAAGAGGTAATTCTTAAAACTGCAGTGAATCTTAAGAGAAAAAATAGAATTTGAAAAGTAAATTATAATTCTCTCCTTCATTGAACCTATTTTCTCCTTGACTGTATTTCATGTAACTCATAAGATAGTAATGTCACAAATCTCAATGATGCGCAAACTATGCGTAAACTGTAATTCCTACAGCTAAATAAATTTCTTTTGTTGTATATAACATTTTTTTCATTTTAAATTAAGATTTTTTAAACCTTCAGATTCTGAGAATGGATTACAACTTGAGAAGTTTTGCTTTTCCTGACCCCTCTGGAGACTCACATCAACTCTTAGCCACGATTTTCATGTTGGTTTTTGATATTCTTCTTTATTTGGCCCTTACTCTATATTTCAACAAGATCTTGCCACGTAAGTAACAGTTCTTTCATGAATCTTAATGACTTTCACTCCCTTATGAGGTAAAGTGTTTAATTCTGATAGAAGACAAAGAAAAATAGAACTAGTACCAGGAGAAGGAAGTTTTAGTTTTCTACCTCATAGTTTTCAAAGACCATCTAGTCCAATCTCTCTGGGATAAATTGATTTAATTGGCTTAATGACCAATGTGTTTCATTGCTTAGGCCCAACTTTGTATATAAAAAGTTTTCCATCATAGTCGCCAAGTCTATGGCTTCTTTCTCTTATATGCTCGTTTTTCTTAGAACATATTTAAAGTATTATATATTTAAAAAATGGTACACTACTGCTTAAATTAATTGAAGGACACATATTTCCAAAATGATTCTGTTTTTATCTTTGGCTTTCACCTGGGCTAAAAAATTGGTGGGTACAACTAGGGATGCAAGTGAAGGGTGAGAAGGAACAGTGTGATCTTCATCACCCTTGGGGACTTAGAGGAGACAGTTGTGAAGACAAGGGTGCCATAGGCATGGCCTGGAGCAACTGTATGGGCAGTAAGATGGCATACTAGATAAAGTTATGGGCCAGAAGTCAGAAATACTTATTTTCCTTAATTCAAATCTTGCCTCAGACACCTACTAGATGTGTGACCCTAAACAAGTTGCTTAACTTTTTTGCCTCAGCTCTTCATCTATAAAATGAGCCAGAGAAGAAAATGGCAAAGGCCTCAAATATCTTTGCCAAGAAATCCCCAAATGGGATCGTGAAGAGAGATGAAAACACTAAACAACAAAAGAGTTTTTGCCACTAAGCCCATTTGGTGGTGGGGAGTGGAAATGATGAAGTATGGTTTTGTTTTTTTTAAACCCTTCCCTTCCTTCTTAGAATTGATACTAAGTATCAGTTCTAAGGTGAAAGAGCTCTGCTTATTCCACTGGGTCTCAATTCCTACAGACCTTTCTGATTTTTTCTGGAATCATTTTGCTTATCATTTCTTATAGCACAATAGTATTTTATCACCAACACTAGTTTCACTTTCCTCTCTGCCCAGATTTGACCCTTTTGACCATTTCAATTCTATGTTATCCTCTACTTTCAAACACCTTACTGTCTGGTCCTATTTATATTCATGTCTTACTAAATCTTAATCTCTGGATGAGTCTCATCCCTAGTCTTGCTCATGTGCTCCTGAATGGAGTCAGCCAAAAATTTATGTTATTAATGCAAAAAACATTTCTTAAATACTTATTATGTTACAAAGTATAATTCTGCTATCAAGGAGCTAGCATTGTAATGAGGGGGAAAACACTGATGGAAAGTTTCAGCTATAAATCAGATGGAGAGATATCATGGTGCTTAGGATACAATAACAAAGCAGAAGCCTCTCCTTTAATGCAATTTTCACTGGCAAAATCATATATTTCAGATTTTGAACCAATTGTCAGTGTTGAGGATTTAGGTGGCAAGAATGTTGTGAGGAATGACTGTAACATCTATAAGAGCAGCTATTAAGATGCATTTCTGTTTCCCCAGGGGTTGTTTCCCAGGCTGATGGTTTAGGGTATTTGTGGATTTATTGTTTTTTCCCACAGCTCTTAGGTTCAGGGTCCTGGGCTGTCTCCATCAGGGACTAAAAAGATGATATTTAAGATGTCGGGAGGTTTGACGTGGCTGGCACATACTACCTTCTTTCTCTCCTTTAAGAGTCCTTACTACATCAACTAGATTGGGATGCCTGCAGTTTGTGGAGATGGTCCTACTCTTTTAATTTTACTTTTACTTCTCCTTAATTTATTCTCCATCCCACTCCGTATAAGAGTTGTTTTAAATCTTTTCCCTCCTCAACCTTCTGTAATTCTCCTACCTCCTGACTTTCACAGTAGAAAATATAACTTAATACTTTATTAAGTAAATAGTAGACATTGTCTATAAGTTTGTTCTCTCCACATCTTCATCATAACTCCTTGGTATCATGTTCCATTCTCCACTCTTTTGTTTCATAATTTGATGGAAAAAAGAATCCTTCTTGCTAGGCTGAATCCTCAATTTTTACCCTATCTTTTCTGGGAGATTGCTCCAATATATGCCTCTACATCTTTAATGCCTCCCGATTAGTTGTTTCCTTTTCTGATGTCTATAAATGCACCCATTTCCCCCTCTCCTGAAAAACCCTCAATAGACTTTATCACCTCCTTAAGCACCTCTCCTCCCTTTCTCAAACTCCTTGAAAAAGTTATCTATGATATTGATTACACTTTCTGACCTCTCATTTTCTTTTTTATTATTATTTATTTTTTTTTATTTTAAACCCTTAACTTCTGTGTATTGACTTATAGGTGGAAGAGTGGTAAGGGTAGGCAATGGGGGTCAAGTGACTTGCCCAGGGTCACACAGCTGGGAAGTGTCTGAGGCCGGATTTGAACCTAGGACCTCCCGTCTCTAGGCCTGGCTCTCAATCCACTGAGCTACCCAGCTGCCCCTTTTCTTTTAAGTCTTATATAAAATGACTTCTGATCTCATCATTCAACTACATCTACCTTTCCCAAAGCTATCACTGATCTTTTAATTGCCACTTCTCATGTTTTTTTTCTAAGTTTTCATCATTCTTGAGCATTTGACATCGTTGGCTACCTGCTCCCCAAATATACTTTTTTTTCTTTTTTTTTAACCCTTGTACTTTGATGTATTGTCTCATAGGTGGAAGATTGGTAAGGGTGGGCAATGGGGGTCAAGTGATTTGCCCAGGTTCACACAGCTGGGAAGTGGCTGAAGCCGGGTTTGAACCTAGGACACCTCTTGTCTCTAGGCCTGACTCTCACTCCACTGAGCTACCCAGCTGCCCTGACCCAAATATACTTTTTCTCTTTAATTTTCAGCTGTTGTTAGTCTCTTCTCTGAGCTACATAATGGCTTCTTTTCAATCTTTTTTGTTGGGTAGTTATTCACAATATACTCTGTTACATCAAACATGATCCAATGCTCTGCCTGGTTTATTTTTTCTTTTTATACTCTTTCTTTTGTAGGCCTCATCTCTTAACATGGCTTTAATGATTACTCCTTTTCTGATGACTTTCATTTATTCCCAGCTCTCATCTCTCGCCTGATTACTGTCCATTTCAAAATGAATGTTCATAGATAGTGTAAATTCAATGTGTTCCATGTATAATTTTTATCCAATGACTAATTAGTTCACACATTGCTAAAGAAATTGAGTCATATTAGAATGAGTGTTCATTATGAATAAAAACCAAGAGACAAAAAGAATTTCAACTAGTTTGAAATCTGGTTTGTAAGAATTTTCTAGGAATGCAAATAGAAAGTTGGGTGCAGCATGTGCCTAAAGGAAAAGAAACATAATTTCATGACTTGCAGTGCTCATAGTAAGCATACCCAAGCAAACCACCATGAAAATAATTGTAATTTATGAATTACTTCATGGGAAGAAGTACAGACAGTTAGTGAAGAATTTAACAAGAAATGATCAGTGACTTCAATATGAAAGAGGATACAGGATAGGATATTTTAAAACATGGTTCAATATCAAGAAAGTTATTATAGTTTGTATAAAGGTAACAGGTGCCAGAAACTAAAGGAAAAGTGTAAATAGGAAAAATCAACAACTATATGAGAGAGGCATTGTGGTCAGGTGAGAAAAACTTTTGATAGGTTATAAGAATGTCCTCCTGCCTTCTTATAGGGTTGGGAGCCTGCAGTCTAAGGGACACAGAGCAAGTTTTCAGTGACATGTAGATGGACTGATGAAGTTTAGGCATGTTCTTTCTAATGTGTGAAAATGAATACAATGACAGGGTACCAAGGCTACTATCATTATTTTGTCTATCTTAAAGCATCTTAAAGCATCATTCTTCCATACTTGTTGGAAATTCTGGCTTTGTAAGTCATCTTTCTTATCCTTTTTTCATGCTTCTCCCTTTTCTGACCTTACCATTCCTGTCTAACTATATTATTAGCTGTACCCCAAGCATGATATTTCATTTCTTCCTCTATTCTTTCAGATGAAGGTCTCAAATGTTTTCCCTCTTAAACTCAGAATTCTTCTTTTCTTTTTTTTTTAAACCCTTGTACTTCGGTGTATTGTCTCATAGGTGGAAGATTGGTAAGGGTGGGCAATGGGGGTCAAGTGACTTGCCCAGGGTCACACAGCTGGGAAGTGGCTGAGGCCGGCTTTGAACCTAGGACCTCCTGTCTCTAGGCCTGACTCTCACTCCACTGAGCTACCCAGCTGCCCCCTAGAATTCTTCTTTTAAGACTCATCTCAGTTGCCACCTCCTCCTCCATGAAACTTTCCCAGATTTCTCAGATTCCCACATTTTCAAGTTATTTCTCACTCTTCAATTTATCTTGCATCGTAATTATTTTTATATGCTATATTCCAGCCTGCAGCCCCCTCCGTAGAATGTAAACTCCATTAGAGCAAGGAGTTGTTTCATATTTATCACTGAATCTTGGCATAGAACAGAGACTTGATAATTTTTTTAGAATTAAGTATTTATCTAATTGTGTCTTGTTTCATTAGGTGAATATGGAAGACAATATTCTCCTTTGTTTTTCCTGAAGTCTTCATTTTGGTGCCCTTACCATAGGGCTGATCATCAGTTACTAGAGAATGAGACTAACTCTACATATTGGTCTGACTCTTTTGAACCAGTGCCTCCAGAATTTCATGGGAAAGAAGCTATCAGGTAATTAATTTCCTTAATGTACAGAAAGAAAAGTGATAGGCTATTCACCAACAAGTTGTCTCAGAGCTTTCCTTGGGCAAACTGAAAGTCCACTGTGCAAAGTGGATGGATCATACAAAATTGTGAGTCTTTCTTTTTCTATGCCTTCCCCTGGACCTCATTTCAAAATCTCCATCAAACACACACACACACACACACACACACACACACACACACACACACACGCACACACACACACACGCACTCACGCACACCTGTTTTAAGCAGAAAATCCCATTAAAAATCATGCATAGGGGGCAGCTGGGTAGCTCAGTGGATTGAGAGCCAGGCCTAGAGACGGGAGGTCCTAGGTTCAAATCCGGCCTCAGACACTTCCCAGCTGTGTGACCCTGGGCAAGTCACTTGACCCTCATTGCCTACCCTTACCACTCTTCCACCTATAAGTCAATACACAGAAGTTAAGGGTTTAAAAATTTTAAAAAAAAATCATGCATAACAGTTTTCAATATTTATCTTTACCTGAGGGATGCAGTGAATTTTTGAGCTTTCTTTTCATTCCTAGTATAATAAAAATTACAATCCCACATAATTAATTTACTTACTCAGTGCCATAGCAATCAAACTACCCAGAAATAATTTTATAGAACCAGAAAAAAACATTAACAAAATTCATCTAGAAGAACAAAAGATCAAGAATATAAAGGGGAAAAATGTGAAGGATGGTGGCCTAGTAGTACCAGATCTTAAATTGTACTATATATAAAGGGGTAATCATCAAAACAATCTGCTACTGGATAATAAATAGAAGAGTGGATCAATGGAATAGATTAGGGGTAAATGATCTTGGAAATATAGTGTTTGATAAACCCAATTATCCCGGCTTTGGGGATAAAAACTCACTATTTGACAAAAACTGCTGGGAAAATTGGAAAACTATGGCAAAAATTAGGTTTAGATAAGATATAGATCCTATGCCAAGAGAAAGTCAAAATGAGTATATGATTTAAACATAACAAGTGATATTATAAGTATATTAGGGGAACATAGAATAGTCTACCTGTCAGATCTATTAAGAAGGAAAGAATTTATGGTAAAAAAAAGATACAGAATATTATAAGATATAAAATGAATAATTTATATTATATTAAACTAACATGTTTTTTGTACAAAAAAAAACCCAGTGTAACCAAGATTAGAAGGGGAGCAACAAACCAGGAAAAAAAAATTTACAACAAATTTCTCTGATAAAGGTCTCATCTCTCAAATATATAAAGAACTAAATCAAATTTATAAAAATCCAAGTTATTCCCCAATTGATAAGGGTTCAAAGGAAATGAATGGGCAGTTTCAGATGAAGATTTCAAAGCTATCAATAATCATATGAAAACGTAGACTAAATCACTCTTTATTAGAGAAATGAAAATTAATACAACACTGAGGTATCATTTCATACTTATCAGACTGGGCAAATTGAAAATAAAGGAAAAATGATAAATGTTGGAGGGAATATGGGCACTAATGCAATGCTAGTGGATTTGTGAACTCATCCAATCATTTTGGAGGGCAATTTGGAATTATGCCCAAAGGGCTATAAAAGAATGCATAACCTTTAATCCAATAATAAACTTCTAGGTCTGTATCCCAAAGAGATTTTTTAAATGGGAAAGGATTTCTTTGTACAAAAATATGTATAACTGCTCTCTTTGTGGTAGCAAAGAATTGGAAACTAAAGGCATGTCCATGAATTGAGGAATGACTACAATTCTGGCATATGATTGTGCTATAAAGAATGATGAACAAGATTATTTCAGAAAGAGCTAGCAAGAACTACATGAACTGATACAGAGTGAAATAAGTAGAACCAGGAAAACATTGTACACAGTAACAAGAATATTTTGGAACAATCCAACATAATAGACTTAGCACTGCCTTACGGAATTGCTTAAGGCAGGGATGGGCAAACTATGGCCTGGATCTGGCACACGGGGAATAGTTTGCCCATCACTGATCTAGAACAATTGTGAGAGACTTATGAAAAAGAATGTTATCCACCTCCAGAGAAAGAACTATTGGAGTAAGAATGCAGATGGAAACAAACAATTTATCACTTGATTATTTGGGAATATGTTTAGGATTTTATAATATTATTCACTTAAAAATTAATAATATGGAAACATGTTTTGCATGACAATACATGTCTAACCCCAATTGAGTTGCTTGCCACCTCTGAGAGTGGGGAGGGAAGTAGAGAGAGAGAGAATCTGGATCATATAACTTTGGAAAACTAATGAGGAAATTTGTTATTAAAATTAAAATCATTAATTAAAAACTATTTTAGTGAACTAGAAAAAATAATAACAAAATTAACTTGGAAAAACAAAAGGTCAAGAATATCAAAGGAATTAATAAAAATTAAAAGGAAGGAGGCTTAGAGGTACAATATTTTGAACTATATTATAAAGCAGTAATTATTATAACTATTTGGTATTGGGTAAGAAATATAAAAGTAAATCGGTACAACAGAAAAGACATAACACAAACAGTCATAAAAGATTTTAGCAACCTTTTGTTTGACAAAATTAAAGATCCAAGCTTTTGGAGTAAGAATTCACTATTTGATTAAAATTGTTGGGAAAATTAGAAAGCAATCAGGCTGAAACTAGATATAAACCAGTATCTTAAACAATTTGCCAAGATATATTCAAAATTGATAAATGATCTCAACATAAAGGGAGATAGCATAACCAAATTAGAATAACAGGGAACATATCACCTTTCAAATTTATGGAAAGGAGAGGAATTTATATATAAACAAGAAATAAAAAGCATTGTGAAATATAAAATGAAAAATTTTGAATACACTAAATTTAAAAGGAGTTGCACAAATAAAACTTACATAGCCAAGATTAGAAGGAAAAGAGTAAGTTGGGAGAAAATTTATAGAATGCTTGGATAGAGGTCCGTTATCTAAAATATAGAGAGCTTGAAGACAAAATGGCAGCTAAGTAGTAGCAAAATCCTTCCAATTGATAATGTTAGGATGATCTCAAAAAATGAAGGCATTAGAAACAGGAATATACTGGAAGAAAAAGAAAGGAGTTAAAGAATGAGGAAAAATGGCTCACATAAAGGTGGCACAAAAGGAAAAGCTTTTACAATGAATGGGGGAAATGGAGAAATGAAAAAAAAAAAACACTTGAAATTTGTTTCCATTGGAAGTTTAAACAGGGAAATACACACAGATATATTTATCTCTATACTTACTTGAGTAAAGATATCTATCTTACCCAATAATGGAATAGATGGAGAAGGGGATAATATAAAGAAGTGTGTGATAAAAGGGAGGGCAGATTAAAGGAGGGAAACGATCAGAAACACACATAGAATTTAAATAATGGGGCTGGAACAAAATCTATTATACTTCCATTGAGATTTAAAAAAAAGGCAAAGGGTAGCTATCATGATCTCAGACAAAAGCAAAATATAGATGATCAAGAAAACAATATTTTGTTAATATGTATAATAAGCAATGAAATCATATCAAAACTAAACATATATGTCCCAAATGGCAGCTTATCCAAATGCTTACAGGCACAAATGATATCAATGTCGCCAAAATGAGAAAGAAAGCAGAAAAAAACATGGGACTTGGGTAGGAGGAATTTACAAGTTTCTGTGACAAAGGCCTTATTTCTCAAATATATAGGCAATTGAGTCAAATTTATAAGATTTACAAATCTTATATTTATATGAGAGTCATTCTCCAAATGATATGTCATCAAATTATATACCCAGGCAATATTCTGAGGAAAAAGGAATAAAAACCAGTAGTCTGTGTTAACAAAAGGCTCTAAATTAGATTAGAAGGAAGGAACGCAAATTCAAACCACTCTGAGGTACCACCTCACACTTATCAGATTGTCAAACATGATAAAAAGGGGAAATGACAAATATAGTTGTCCCTTGCTCTATCAGTGCTTCACTGTATGGTGGGTTTTTTAACCTGCACACTGTTGGCTAATGGAATGAAAGGTGACCAACCACAGTGCTGTGTTCTATATCCTGGGTGCTGATTGGCTCAGTGATTGTAGCATCAGTCTCTTTGCTTTTCTGCACTGTGCCCATATATTTATCATCTCTCCTTGTCCCCTTCACATCGATGTTGGATCACTGGGCATAGTGTTGCTCTGCGATGTTATGGAAGTTTTCATAAAACTGAATTTATTTCAAGCCCTATGCCACTCAAATGTTCTAAACCTTCTTAGACTTCTGAAAGAAAAGTGTCTAAGAGCATATGAAGTGTTTATAAGAGTGTGGAAAAGGTTTATAAGAGAGTGGGAAGGATTTATAAAGCCTTAAAATATACATAAATATTATAATAAATGTAACTCCAGCAATAGTGAAGGATAACTGTTCTGGAAAGGATGTGAAAAAATTGGGGCATTAATATGTTGTTGGCAGAATTGTGAACTAGTTAGTCTCACCATTGTGGAGAATAATTTGACTCTACAACCAAAGGATAATAAAAGTATTCCTACTTTTTAACCCAACAATAGCACTACTAAATCTGTACCCCCAAAGAAATCAATGAAAAAAGAAAAGGACCTATATGTACAAAAATATTTATAGCAGCTCTTTTTGTGGTGCAAATAATTAGAAAGTGAAAGGACACCTATCAATTGGTGAATAGCTGAACAAGTTGTATATAATTGTGATAACAGTATTATTGTGTTATAAGAAATAATGTGGCAGATGGTTTCAGAAAAAACATGGAAAGACATATGAATTGATGCATAATGAGTGAGCCAACGAAGAGATCGCTGTACTCAGGAACAG
Source organism: Gracilinanus agilis (assembly GCF_016433145.1). NCBI lineage: Eukaryota > Metazoa > Chordata > Mammalia > Didelphimorphia > Didelphidae > Gracilinanus > Gracilinanus agilis. The sequence goes on from NC_058133.1 coordinate 219,515,149, forward strand.
TAATATACTGATGATCAACTGTGAAACTCTTCCTATTCATACAATGAACCAAGACAATTCCAAAGAACTCATGATGAAAAATGCTATCTACTGCCAGAGAGAAATCCTATTAAAACTGAATGAAAATTGAAGTATAATTTTTTCTTGCCTTTTTTATAAAATGGCTAATATGGAAATGTCTTGAATGATTTCACATGTATAGTTAATATCATATTGCTTACTTTCTCAATGGGTGGGGGAAGGGGCTAGATGGAAGTATAGAATTAGGAACTCCAAAAGTTTTTTAAAAGAACATTAGATGTAAATAAATAATAAATTGAAAATATTTAAAACATAAATAAAAGCTATAATGAGGTACTAAAAGCCATGTCTCATGAGGATGTCACTAGATATTCAGTTTCTGTTATGAAATATTTTTTAAAAAATACTTTTTGTACATTGCAACAAGAACTTCTCTTATGCTAATCATACTTCACTTCTATATTTTGCCAGACTGATTTGGGGAAATGAGAAAATGTTGGAGAAGTTAGTGTTGTAAAAACTGGGAAAGATAGAAGAGGATTTATGTCAAAAATATGATTTATATTCCTACCAAATTCAAATACCAAATATTTTTTGAGGATAAGCTCATTGTAGATATTTGTTGTAAATGAAGCCTTTAGGATTATTCTTGCTCACACTGAGCTCTCCCTTCTCTGATTTCTTATGATATTTACTTAAAGGCCCAACTAAGCAATTAACAACTTCATGACAGAAATAATCACCTTACTATCTTTGTATTTTTTTCTGTCATAATTATAATTAGTCCTACCTACATTGCATGCTTCCTATGGACAGGGCACATGTATTATGCCTTTCTTCTATCCTATAATGTTTAAGAGGGGCCTAAACACTTCGCAAATACGAAATATGTGATCAATAGACATGGAACAAAATACTATGCCTTATTCATTAACCTTGGTTAGTCACTTTACCTTTCTAAGCTTTATTCCCCTTGTTTATAAAGTGCAGGATTTGGAATAAATGGTTTCTAAGGTTATTTCTAGCTCTAATTGTATACATTTCTATGTAAGATACGCACAAAGGATAGAAATAAAAATGGGCAGGTCTTTGGGTGAGTAGCAAATAACCTTCAAACTTTGGTTGCCATAATGTTGATTTATCTGATTGAATATTTTTAAACTGTTTTAGAATAGGTTGTACTGGGTAAAATCTTCAAATTAATACATGCCATTAAATTCTCATGAGTAGTAAAATGTGAAACATCTGGACAGATAGCAAGATCTTATGAAGTTATATGAGTAACATATAAATGAGTGATTAATTTAGAGGCTTTAATATGACTAAATTTATATGATCAATCAACTACAATCTCAAAGAGTTATCTAGGAATCATTGATGTATACATGATGATATTGTTCTAAAGTCATAAGAATTCTGGGAAACAAAAGAAAAAGCAATAGTACACTGCAATTATACTTTGTTGAAAGAAGACAAGTAAAAATTAATAAATTAGAAAATTAGAAAAAAAGATAAAAATATGAGAGATAGCAATCAGAGGAAATCTCTAACTCAGGCAAACTGTAAAAATTAAAATTTAGTTATTATAGTTATATCTTAAAATTATGTGGCCGCCAGGAATCAACAATTCAGGTTGATTCCATAATTAAATCAGACCCAAGTCAGCATCGGGTTGAGGAGTTTATTTACAATCAGGAAGGTAAGTAGGGATAAAGAAAAGAGGGAGGTTAGAAGTCTAAATAAATGAAGCTGTAAGCCACAAGGCCCAACAGCCAGATAGGCAGAGTTAGAATTGGCCCAGCTAGGCCAATGAAGTCAGCCTAACTTACCCACGTGACAATACAGAGTGTAAGCTGTCTGTGGTCTCAGGAGATGCTTCTTCCTCCAGTTCCAGACGGCAACTGCCCCACAGGAAGTTCCCTAACTTACTTAAAGGGATAGTGTCTTTCATCACTTCCTGTGGTCCACCTCTAATTCAAATGGACAAATGGCAGTTTCTACATTGATTTGGACTGATTTGTTACTTATTGTCACATGTGGGTAACTCGTCTCCCCTCCCCACTAAGGGAGGTGGGAGTGACATCATCAGCACGCCTGGGTTGAGTAGATTCTTGACTATTAATGGGATCTGGCTAATTCTATTTACACAAAACCTAGGTTCAAGTCTTACATCTGGCACTTACTAATTTTGTGACCAAGGGCAGCTCATTTCTTAGCACTCTCAACGATTATAAGTTCCAGATGAGTTTCCATTTGCATCAATATACAACATTTACATACCAGAAGTTCTCTATGCCAATGAAATTAAAAATTCAATGCCTACCTACCCAAGACCCAGAAAAAGGTATAGATCTCAAACATCCCTTCTTTGCAATATATCTATATATATATATAGATATAGATATATAAAACACACACACACACACACACACACACACACACAAAACACAGCACTTTGCATCACTCTTTCTAGGGCTACTCATAAACTTTACTATTTGTACTTCTGAGGTGGCAGTTTACATTGGTTAAATTACTGAAAGGAGTGTTTAATCTCATTTCAGAATCAGAAATATTAAAAAGGAATATAAAGGGAAGCCTGAAAAAGTAGAAGCTTTGAAAGGTAAGACAAAAAAGTGAATTGTATTGACTTTTTAAATGCATTTAAAATGACTTGGTAATGATTTCTGACAGAACAGAATATAAATATAAAGGACTATGCCCTTCAGGATAGAACATACTCTTGGAATGTAAAAAACAATTACTTTATCCTTTCTTCTTTTTTTTGATCTTAAAAAGAGTTAACTTTTCTTTTGGCATTACTTCCTGTGGGAATCAAAGCCTGAAATCAAAACCCAAAATAAAAACATAAACTAAGGTGAAAAATAGAATTCTTTGATCTGTTTCTTCCAACTCCAACAGTTCTTTCTCTGGAGGTGGATAGCATTCTTTCTTACAAGTCCTTCTGAATTGCCCTGGATCATTGTGTTGCTAAGAATAGCTAAATCTTTCACAGCTGATCTGTAAGGGGGGGAAAGGGGTTTTTTGGGTTCAATATATTAAAAGATGGTTGCCAGAGGATTGAACTATTATCAATCCTCAATTAAGAATAATCTCAAGTCAAAATTGACTTTTATGGAATTTTATTTACAATTAAGAAGAGAGAGAGAAAAATAAGGAAATAAGAATCTAACCCAGTAGGTAATTTACTATGATACTCTAATTAATCCAAGTAGATCTAATTAACCCATAGGGAGAGTCAGAGGGCCAGAGGCCTGAAGGTGAATGAAGCAAAACTTCATTCACAGAGTCTATTAAAAAAGTTCCTTAAGAGAAGTTCAGGAAGATTCAGTCTTTAAACTCACCACGTGGAATTCAAAAGGAGATATTTAAAGTAGTCTCACCAAGGTCTCAACACTCCTTCACCGACCAGAAGAGCTCCTTCATCAGCTGCCCTCTTCATCAGAAGCTCCCAGTTGACTGAGGACCTTCACCTTTTAAAGGGGTCACTTATGCATCACTTCCTGTGCCTCCCACCTAATTTGCATGTCCAATCACAATAGACACTTCTCATAGTACTGCCTAGGGGACAGTCAGTTGATTCTGATTCATCACCCACTACAGCACACGTGGGTTACAGACTTCCCAGAATTTGAAGGCCTCTCACCTTTGGTGATTAAATCTAAAGATGGGCAGTGTAGACTTCATCTAATTATCACAGATCATTGTATGATATTGCTGTTTCTATGTACATTGGTCTCCTGGTTCTGTTTACTTCACTGAATCAATTTATCAGTAAAAAAGTCTTTCTAGCTTTTTCTGAAATCATCCTGTTCATTATTCCTTAGAGCACAGTAGCATTCCATCACCATCATATATCACAATTTGTTACCTGTTACCCAATTGATGCACATCTCCTTCAATTTCCAATTCCAAAGAATTTCCAATACTTTGCCACTACATAAAGATTTTTACATATATGTGTCCTTTCCTCCTCCTCCTCTTCTTTATCTCCTTGGGATACATACAAGTGAGTCTAATAGATCAAATGGTAGGCACACTTTCATAGCCCTTTGTGTATAGTTAAAATTGTCTTCTAGTATGGTTGGATCAGTTCCCAACTCCTTCAGCAATAAATTATTGCCCCAATTTTGCCATATCCCCTACAACATTTATCCATTTTCCTTTGCTGTCATATTGGCCAATCTGATAGGCATTAGTGGTACTTATTTTACTTTGCATTTCCTTAGTCAATAGTGATTTAGAATATTTTTTCATATAATTTATTGATAGCATTTCTTCATCTGAAAACTCCTTGTTTATAACCTTTGACGATTTCAGTTGAGGAATGACTTCCATTCTTATAAATTTGACTCGGTTCTCTATGTAGTTGAGAAATTAGGCCTTTATCAGAGAAATTTGCTGTAAAAAATTTTTCCCAGTTTGTTATTTCCCTTTTAATCTTGATTACACTGGTTTTGTTTTTACAAAACCTTAAATTAAATATAATTAAAATTATTTATTTTACTTCTCATAATGATCTCTATCTCCTATTTGGTCATAGATTTTTCCCTTTAACATAGATCTGAGAGGTTAAATATTCCTTTTTCCTCTAATTTGCTTTTATGGTATCTCCCTTTATGTCTAAATTACATATCCATTTTGACCTTTTCTTGTTATAGAGTGTGAGATACTGGTCTATACCTAGTTTCTGTGATACTGCTCTCCAGTTTTCCCAATAGTTTTTATCAAATAGGTTGTTCTTATAGCAAAACCTGGGATCTTTGGGTTCATCAGATGCTAGATTAGTATGGTCATTTAATGGTGTATATTATGTATCTAACCTATTCCTTTGTTCCATGATTTTATTTCTTAGTCTATGCCAAAGTGTCTTCCTGATTATTACTTTATATTACAATTTGAGATCTTATACTGTTAAGCCACTTTTTTTCATTAATTCTCTTGATATTCTTGACTTCTTATTCTTCCAGATGAATTTTGTTGTTGTCTTTCTAGTTCTATAAAATACTTTTTTTGGTAATTTGATTACTATGGCAATTAATAAGTAAATTAATTTGGGTAGAATTGCAATTTTTATTATATTGGCTCAGCCTACACATGAACAATTAATATTTTCTCGATTGTTTAGATCTAGCTTTATTTGTATAAAAAGTGTTTTACAATTGTGTTCCTATAATTCCAGTGTTTTTTTTTTTTTTTGGCAAATACACTCCCTGTTATTTTGTATTCTCTTAAGCTATTTTAAATGGAATTTCTCTTTCTATCTCTTGCTACTGGAATTTGTTGGTAATATAGAGAGAAATGCTAATGATTTTTGTGGGTTTATTTTGTATCCTGAAACTTTGCTAAAAATTATTAATTATTCAACTAGTTTCTTATTTGATTCTTTAAGTACATCATCATATTATCTGCAAAAAGTGATAGTTTATCTTCCTCATTAACAAATTTAATTTTTTCAATTTCTTTTTATTCTCTAATTGCTAAAGCTAGCATTTCTAGGTGGCACAGTGGATAGAGAGCCAGGCCTGGAGTCAGGAGAACCTAGGTTCAAGTCTGGTCTCAGAGTCACTTAGCCCCGTTTGCCTAGCCCTTGCCCTTATATTACAGTTGTTTCTAGTACAATATTGAATAGTAGAGGTGATAATGGGCATCCTTGCTTTACCCTTGACCTTACTGGGAAAACTTTGTTAATTTGGAAAAAACACAGAAATATTAAAATGAGCAGAAAATCTAAGTCTTTAATCAGGAGAGGGATGGTGTTCAAAAATTAGGCCTCCTCACAGAGTCAAGCACCCAAAAACCACACAGAGCCAAAGGCTCTGGCACTCTAGCAACAGTATCCCTGGGAGAAATCACACAGTTAGATGATGGCTCTGAAGAACAGTGGAACTTGGGGAATTTATTTACCTTTTGGGGAACTAAGGACAGAGAAATATGATTGATTGACATTTCCATGGCTACAAAGAAATGGGAGTGTCCAAACTACACTGACAGGATATAATCAGGCTTGGGAAAGGAACAGCCATGGGCTAGGATATATATATATATATTATAATAATATAATTTGTATATATGTATAAGCCAGTGGACATGTTTATTGATCCATGAGGGGGGAGGGAAAGAAAGTGCATTATGTAAACATGAAAAAAATATTTTAAAGATAAAATAAAAATTTGTTAATGAAATATAAATTCATGAAGGGAGAAATATCAGATGAAAGGATCATTATATAGCTATAGTCGACTACCTGTGGTGGGGAAAGAAACTTGTAACAAATATGAATAATCAAACAAAAAAAATTCCCACATTAGCCATGTCCAAAAATCACTGTCTCATCATGCATATTTAGTCCATCATTTTTCCACTAGGAGTTGGGTAAAGTTCTTTATAATCAATCTCCTGGAATCACTTTTGGTTACTGCACCGATCAGATCTTTCTAGTCTAGTAACTCACAGTGAGGAGGGTCTGAAAGGCTTCTCCCAGGGCCCAGTGCACTTCTCAGTCTCTTAGACAGATTTTACAAAACAGGTCATGGTTTATTTTAACCATGGTAAGACGGAAGGGAAGATTAAAGGATAGGATGCCCTAAACTAAGGGATCTAGCTAAAACTTCTCCCTTCTACAGCCCCTGCAAAGGGGTTTCTTCTGGTCTTCCAAGCTCCTTAAGTCCTTACTCTGGCTGTCTACAAATCCCTAACTACCTGACACTATAATCATCCCAGATAAATGTTGGCAAGGTATATAGTTCTTCAAAGTAGGTTAGACTGAACCTTTATCTCAAGGATCAACCCTGGTTGTTTAGACCCAAGATGGCCATACGCCTTCCCATGATAGACAGATTCACTGGATTGCTGGACACAGATCTTCTCAGCAGCTGGGAACACTCTCTTAGGACACTGGAACATGAGTGGATCACAAAGTAGACAGGATATATCCAAACAGGACAACAGAATAGGTAGCTTCGGCTTCAAAGGGATATGAACCAAACCGTTCCTAGTCTCATACAGATCACAAGCAGGAGGAAATTATCAGCTTCAGGCTGTTTCCTCAAGAGGAAGTCCAAAAGCCCCTTGGCAACTCTCTGTGTACTCCTTTATATATTCCCCACATTCCAGAATAAGCTCTATAGTTACAGAGCATGCAGTAAGATCCAGCACACTGATCTCGGCGCAAAATCTCTCTCTTACCTATTTGCACCCATTCTTTCCTTTCCTCACTAACACTATTGATAACTTTGATCTCTTCTTCTGAAAACTGCACTTTACCATTTACCAATTGGGGAATGGTCAAACAATCCTTTAAATAGAATTTTTCTCTCTTATTTCTGCATTTTTTAAGAAAATGATGAATTATATAGATTTATTTTATATTGTGTCACTTTGCTAAAGCTATTATTTCAATTAATTTTATTTGATTCATTAAAATTCTCTAAATAAATCATCATATTATTTATAAAATGTTAAGTTTATTTATTCTTCAGCTATGTTTAGTCCCTCAATTCCTTTTTCTCGTTATTGCTATAAGTAGTATTTCTAGCACTATATTAAATAAAAGTGTTGACAATGAATATCTTTACCTAATCCTTAATATAAAACCTCCAGACTCTTCCTTTTTGCATATATTCTCCATCATATATCTTAATTTTTATAACCTGACATTTGTTTCTTTTATGTCTTCACTGAGAGATGATTTCTGACCTAATTTCATGATGTCGTGTGTGTATGTGTGTGTGTGTTTACATATACACCTACACAGAAAGAGTTTATTTTTCTTTTAAATCTTTTTGGAGTTTCTTCCTATTTTTCCATGATATATAGGAAGTATAGAGAATTCTTTTTTTTCCCACTAAAATTTCCTCCATTTTCCTTTGCAGTATTATATTTATTTGCTATGTTGTTATCCCCTTTTGTATTTTATTATTAATTTCTCCTTCTGTCTTTGGGTCTCACTGTTAGCTTCTCTACTTGAGAACTAGTTTTACTACATCTTTTCTCTCTTGGACTTTTTGTCCTTCAGACTTTTTCTTGCATTTTCATTAGATTGAGGACACCTCCTACCTGATACATTCTACAGTTACATAGAGCCCTGATGATAAGCCTCCTCAGCTTCCTCACAGATTTTGGATTGTAGGAGTATAGATGTCTCCTGCCTTGAGTAAAATTTTGTGGAATGACCCCAGCTGGATTTCCAGTCCCCTGGGAACATTTTAGCTAGTTCTGCACTGCTGTTACCCACTATTCCCCCCTGCTTCCCTAGATGTATTGCCTTTAATTCACATGATTGGGCATAATCACTGCCTTCCATGTCTTACGCTATAATGGGAGGTTCAAATTGAGTCACTTCCATGAAGTAATTTGACATAGACCCACACATCCGGCCTCCAAAACAACCTACTTCCTTGTGCTAACTACAAATACGAATCATCTTAAAGACAGGACTATTGACTAGGAACTTTAAATGTTTAAGTTGCCTTATATTGTTTCATGTTGGGTTTTTCTTTTTGTTTTATCTTGTTCAGTATTTCTATATTCTTATCTTATGGATTCAACTTTAATTATTCTTTTTTGCATGGAATAACTTTAAAAAATACTCATCATATTAGAAAGATTTGTGAGAACCAGCCATTCCACAATTGTGTCTACTGTGAGACCTGAATTGGATTGACTTATTCTTACATTTTTTTGTCCAGGGTCAGATCGGATAAGGTTTAGGCATATTTTGAAATCTGAATTGCAATGGTCAATTGTCAATGTTATTTTTTAATATTTCTCCTTGGACTTCTCAACTTTTAATGAATAAATTTTACTTTCATTTTTTATTTTACTTTGTAAGATAGCCTGCTAATAGTTGAACTGATATCACAGTTTTAAAATTGCATTGAATTTATAATTTTTTCAAAATTATTGATGTTTTGAATTATTATCTATAGATCTAATAGTGTATAGTAACTTTCTCTTACATTATTTAATAAAACTTTTAATCCTTTTGAAAATATTTTTAGATTGTTCCATATATATTTTTTGTAGGTTAATGTGAACGTAATTCAATTTTTAGCAAAAATTATAAATAGAATTTTACCTTTTATCAACTTTTTCTGAGTTTTATTTTGAATTTATTTGTTTTTTCTTTGGAGTTTCAAATGATTTTTTTATCTTACCTTTTTTTACCCTATCATTAACTTTTTTTTTTAATCGTTACATTCTGTCTTAGAATCACTTACTGTGTATTGGTTCTAAGGCAGAAAAGCAGTAAAGGCTAGACAATGGGGGTTAAGTGACTTGCCCAGAGTCACATAGGCAGGAAGGGTCTGAGCTCATTTTTGAACCTAGGACCTCCCATCTCTAGGCCTGGCTTTCAATCCACTGAGCCACCTAGTGGTCCCCTTATTATTTTCTTTTAAAAACCATTTTACTTTATCAAAAATACATTTATTATGCTTTTAAAGCTTCATCCTCTCTTACTTTGCTTTACTACAAATTAAAATAATTGATTATGACAAATTTTAAACTTTTCTGTACTATAAATTTTAATAATTGACTACTTCAATTTTTTTTTCCTGGAGTTCTCTTCAATTTTCCAGATTTATCTCACCCGAAAGTGCAGATATTTTAGCCTTTTATGATATCAATTTCTTTTCCAAGCTGTGTTCCAATATCTACTATATATAAAACTACTTTTTTTAATGGATGTTTATTTTTTTAAGTTTTTATTTTGAATATTTTCCCAGTTACATATTTCATGTTCTTTCCCTCTCCCCCAAACCCCCCTAACTCCCTTTAGTTGACGCACAATTCCTCCGGGTTTTACATGTATCATGATCAAGACCTAATTCCATATTTAAAATCCCATATTCCATAGTTGCACTAGAGTTATCGTTTAGTGACTAATCCCCAATAACATCCCCATCAGCCCATGTGTTCATGCTGTTGTTTTTCTTCTGAATTCTCCTCCCACAGTTCTTCCTCTGAATGTGGCTAGTTTTCTTTCTCATAAATCCCTCAGCCTTGCTCTGGATCCTTGCATACCTGCTAGTAGATAACTCCATTATGTTCAATTGTACCACAGTGTATCAGTTTCTGTGTACAATGTTCTCCTGGTTCTGTTCCTTTCACTCTGCATCAATTCCTGGAAGTCATTCCAGTTCACATGGAATTCCTCCAGTTTTTTATTCCTTTGAGCACAATAGTATTCCATCACCAACAGATACCACAATTTGCTCAGCCATTCCCCAATCGAAGGACATTCTCTCATTTTCCAATTATAAAACTACTTTTAAAAGAAATGGTAGGAATGGGTAACTATTTAACTAATAATTTATCATTAGTATATGAAATTAATCAAATGAAAATCAAATAAAAGATTTGTGTTACATTCCTTTGAAATACATAAGAAGAAAATTAGATTTTTGATGGTGGGGAGAATTTTTGCTTTTTCCTGGATGCTCTTAGAGGTATGAAAAGGTAATAACTTCATACATTGTTAGATCTGAGCACCAAAACAGTTACAATCATCTCATCTCAACTTTTTTTAGAGCACCTTCCTCTACATGGTATATAATCTTAATGTCATCATTTTGGTATGTCAGCTTGATACCACAGTGAATCGAATTAGCTAAAATTAGAGCTAAGTTGTGAACTCTAATTCAGTCTCAGATACTTACTGATAGTGTGACCCTAAGAAAATCTTTTAATCTCTGTTTAATCTCAGTTTCTTCATTTTAAAAAATTTAGTTTTTTCAAATTTAAATGAAGATAATATTAATACTTACTTCCCAGAGTCTTTGTAAAGATTAAATGAGATAATATGTGTAGAGTGCCAATGCTTAGCTCATTGTAAGCAATATATAAATGTTAGTTGTTACAAGAAAATAATTTTTCTTCCAATATTAGGTTTTCAATTGGACATCTATGAAGGCCAAATAACAGCAATACTTGGTCACAGTGGAGCTGGGAAATCAACACTAATAAATATTCTTAGTGGATTATCTGAGCCAACAGAAGGTAACTGACATTTCCCAACCACAAACTAATTGATAAACAGAACAAGAGATGTGGAAAATATTATTATTAATTTCCAAAAGGTAAAAAAAGCAGTGTGACTGAGTAGAATTAACCTTTAAGTAAGAATGAAGACACTAGAATTCTCATCCCATATCTGGCATTATCTAACTATCACCCAAGTAAATGTGAGCAAACCACTGAATTTGTCTGAGCCTCAGGTTCCAGATCTGGAAAATGAGAGTATTAAGTTAAATGATCACCAAAGTTCTTTGGGATTTAAATTTTACTGAATTACATTTAACTGCAATTGAACTCTGAATATTGTAGAGGCTGAATCAAGGATAGCAGAGGTCTTTGGTAGAAGGATAGTTGAGACAGTTCATAAGATTGAAGATATAGAGCCAGAAGGAGTATTTGATTTCTAAAAACTGAACCTAAGTTGAATAATGGAGTAAGTTAGAAATTCTAAGAAGCAGTAGTGAGGAAGTACATTGCAGATATGGGGGACCACCTTGCAAAGATAAGGAGGTAGAAAATGGAAAGCTCAATTCAAAGAACAATAATGAGACAAGTTTTGTCTGGAACTTTTTGTAAAGACGAAGATGCATAAAATGAAATTAGGAAAATAAGATGGGGAGGGCTTTTATTTACAGGGCAATGAATTTGCGTTTTATCATAAAGGCAATGAAGAGCCATTGAAAGTATTTAGCAGGGACTGATAATCAAGTTTGCTTTAGGAGGATTATTTTTGGTCCCTCTGCTAAAGATGGATTATGTAGGTTAGAGACTACAAGGAAGCGGAACAAGTAGAGCAGCCTAGGCAAAAGGTGATGAAAACCTGAAGTAGGGAGTGTGGAGCATGAATGGAGAAAAGGTAACACTTTTTAGAGATTTTTGTGGAGGTAAAATTAATAAGATTTGGCAACTGGTTTGCTATGGGAAGCAAGGAAGGAAGAATAATATGAGTATCTGAAAGGGTGGTGGTGATTGTGACAGGAATAAAGAAATTTGGAGTAGATAAGGATATTTGAGAGAAATATATTAACTTGTTGGCTTTGATATAATGGGCCATTTAGGTGGGAATGGGTAGCAGGAAGTTCACAAGAGAGAAGTATATATATATATATAAATATGAGAGTCATCTAGATAGACATTAGAATTGAACTCATGGAAATAGATCATATCACTAAGAAAGAATACAGAGTGAACAGAAAATGAAAGTTCTATGTTTGCGGAAGATGTAAGCAAATATTTAAAGAATAGAGAAGAAACTTCATAACTTTATAAATAGAAATTGACCAAGAGGGAGGGAAGAAAGGAGAGACTGAGAGACAGAGAGACAGAATGATTGATAAAGGAAGTTACATTAAACATGTTAACCTAACCTCTCAAGGAGACCTCATTTTCTAAATAAAGAAACTGAACTAGATGATGTCTAAGGTAAGACCTCTTCTAGTTCTGACATTTTTTAAATTATGGTTAAGAATATTGTGGACCTCTCAACTGATAAGTTGTACCATCCATCATCTATAAAACAATGCCTATTATGCATATTGGTTTGTATATACAGTGAGGTTTGTTTTTTTTTTCTAATTGAACAAAACCTAGGATTTAACACAATACTCCAATGCTTTAAATGCTTAAAATGTCTATTTTTAGGGTCTGTTAGCGTCTATAATAACAACCTCTCTGAAATGGAAGACTTAGAAGAAATCAAGACGATCACTGGTGTTTGCCCACAATTTAATGTCCATATTGATTTCCTTACTGTGAGAGAAAACCTCAGACTATATGCTAAAATCAAAGGGATTCCACCAGAGAAAGTAGAACAAGAGGTAGGTAAACATTTTAGAATTGATAAAGTGGTAAAGATTTAAATTATTTATCCATGGAGTTTTGACTTTCTGTTCAATTGATTTTGTCTGTCAAGTGATAAACTTTAGGCAGGGAGAGCCTGGAATAAATTTATCTATATAAATTTATCTTAAAAGCAATGAGCAAAAAAAGAGTTTAATCTAAAGCATTTTTATTTTTTGTAAATTGTTCTTCTCTCTGTTTAGGTACAAAGAGTTTCTCTAGAATTGGAAATGAAAAGTATTCAGGATATGCTTGCTGCAAATCTGAGTGGTGGGCAGCAAAGGAAGCTGACCTTTGGTATTGCCATTTTAGGTGATCCTCAGGTAAGTGGGATTGAATCAGAGGGTTTCTGAAAGTTATTGATAAAACAAATTCATGTTTTTCCTTCATGATTAGAAAAATACATGAAGCAGAATACTAAGAAATGCAAGACAATATTTTTAGATTTTTTTCTACTCCTATCAGATTTGTATACACACACAAAAATGTCCACATGTGTATAGATTTTATGCTGCTTTCCAAAAAGGTCTCACTTTAAAAAGAAAGCTCTTAGTTGCTTTTAACCTTCTCAGGTTTTGTTGTTGGATGAACCAACTGCTGGATTGGATCCATTTTCAAGACACCAAGTATGGCACCTCTTAAAGGAACACAAAGCAGAACATGTGACCCTCTTCAGTACACAGTTTATGGATGAGGCTGATCTTCTTGCTGGTGATACACCATTTCTTCTCATTATTGTAGTCAAGAATTTTGGGAATCAGGAAATGATGGATCTTATCCAGGGCCATGGTTATATTGATAAAACAGTGATAGGAGGTCTGAGTCCTCCTTTCACATATTAATATGTCTACAGTATTGTAGCACTTTTGTTTCTATAGGTATTCCAGTGACTATACCAGTAAATTGAATCTGACGGCTTGTTCATTTATTGTAAATTTTCTTCCAAGTGATATTATTTTTTATTTTAAAAAAAGACAGAGAGACTTCCATTTTTTCTTTTTATCAAAGCAGAGATTTTAAAAACTGTTGGGACATATTGTTGCATATCCAATTGAAAAATTAAGCTTTTATTAAAATATCTGGTTGGAGACTTGTTCTCCCTGCCAAAAAATGGATTATCTCCACAAATGTTCTGGATAACACAAAAATAACATGGCCAGCTTTAGTATACATCAGATTTAGTAGGTTTCAGATTAAATTATGAATTTTATTTTACTTTATTTTATTTTAAAACCCTTACCTTCTGCCTTGCCTCCAAGGCAGAAGAGTGATAAGGGCTAGGCATTGGGGGTCAAGTGACTTGCCCTGGGTCAGCTGGCACAGCTGAGGTCAGATTTGAACCTAGGACCTCCCATCTCTAGGCCTGGCTCTAAATCCACTGAGCCACCCAACTGCCCCCTAAATTCTGAATTTTATGAATTTTAAACTGTAAGTGATATCTTCGATACAGTAAGAGACTACAAAGTTCCTTACTTATAGATGGTCCTGTAAATTATGCTCTACTCCCAAGCCTTCACACTTAATATTTCTAAAAGAAGTAACAACCCCCTAACCTACTTAATTATTGCCTATTTTTTTTTTTTGCTCAGATCGGAAAGTGTTTATATCCAGTGGGAAACTGAAGTGTGCAGGCTCTTCTTTGTTTCTAAAGAGGAAATGGGGGATTGGCTATCACTTAAGGTACTACAGCTTGGGGAAATTTAAGAATTTGTAGGAAGGAAGGAAGGGGTCTATCTTATTGACTCCAGATCCAGCCCTGGCACTGCTATATACTATAAAAATAGGGATTGGTAGTATTACAGAACAGGCCTCCAGAGGAGTCTGATTCAGGGAAGTGGCCACTGAGCTGAGCTTTAAAGGATTGGTAGGAATTTACTAGTAATTAGAGTTACTAAGATAAAACTCAAAATTATCCACAAATAGTAGCATTGTAATTCCTTAGAAATTCTAAAGTCAGATTCAGAACACAAAGTTATTTATTAGGACAAAAGGACAGTAACATAGGATTACTGGAAAAGATGACCTGGAAGTCCCTTCCAATATTAGGATTCTTCAATTATAAAAAATGTTATTGATCAACATTTAAAGTGTGAAACCTATAATTTATTACTCTAGTTCTTTCATGTGACTATGTCTTAGCCCCACCATCCCAAAATAATAACTTCCTCAAAGGCTGGAATTTTCTTTTGTTTACTTATATTTTGATTTTCTTAAAAGCCTAGTAAATATCATGAATACATCCAACATTTAATTTTTTAAGGTGATAGTGGTGGTGACAGAGACAAATGCAAATAAGATATACCTTTTTTTCTTTATAATACTCCAGTTTGCACAGAAATGAATCCTGTGACTCAGAAAGAATAACGTCACTCATTAAATGCCACATTCCTGATGCTACATTAACTGCAGAAAGAGAAGAAAAGCTTGTTTACACACTGCCCCTGGAAAGAACAGATTTATTTCCAGGTAACATAACATGGGTAATTAAAAATGGAAATCTATAAATAATACTAATGTGACAAAGTAAACTTTAGGGCCAATCCATATAAATAAGAATGAAAAATTACTATTTGAAAAGACATTGGCAGATTTAAATGTGTCTTGAGCAAGGATCTTAAAGTTATTTTAATTTGGAGAACAGGCAGAGTAGATAATAGAATAGTTGTAATAAGGAATTTGAAGAGCTATTATGTGAAAGAAGAATTAAATTAATGAATATTTCCAGAGGGCAAACATTATAAATAATGAGTAGTTTTGAAGGTGTAGACTTTAGTTTTATCCAAGGAAAAACGTGCTAATTTATTAGAGCAATCCAAAGTAGATTGTATAGGCTCAAAAGGTAATGAGTCCTTCATTACAAACAGACTTAAATTGAACATCATATTATAAAATGAATTCTTGTTGGTTTGGAGTATGCTACCTATGAGACTCTTTGCTGGTCTGATTCTTTGAAACTTGCCCTAGACCAGTTATGGGTAAACTTTTTAAAGAGGGGGCCAAAGGAAAAGAAATGCTCATCTGTCAGTGTCTTTCTAAGGCAACTCTTTCAAAGTTTCATTGTATTGTATCCTACTCATTGTATTCGTCAGATTAGGAATAATGTCCTGGGCTGGATAGAACATTTCAGGGGGCCACACTGCCCTAGACCAATGAGAGAATATAAGCCAAAAGCACTAAGAAAAAACGAACTATTGACACCATAAATATTTGGAGTAACATATTTAAAAATTGTCTGTCTCTTATGAAAGTATCTCTATGATGGTTTCAGTGAGATTTTGTATACTTTGAATAGCATAAAAATATTTACAACCTAATGCATTATTTTGGGAAGAAGTGTTTTTTTCTATAGAAAAATATCCAAAATGCCTGTTTTTACTGGTAAATATATTTACTTTCAGATTCAGTATAAATTTTTATGGCTTTAACATATTGTGGTTGTTCTTTAGAACTTTATAGTGATCTTGATAATTGTATTGGCCAAGACATTGTGAATTATGGTGTTTCCATGACAACTTTGACTGAAGTATTCTTGAAACTAGAAGGAAAAACAACAATCGATGATGCAGGTAAAAAAAAGTCAGATACATTATGAATTAATAGGAGAACTACCATCTGATATTAATTTTAATAATAAGTATTCATATACCCTGACTACCAAAGCCCAGTCCTAGGACCCAATAAATCTATTTCTCCATGCTTCACCTGGACACCTCTCCCCTATTCAAGAATATATTACCTAGCTAGTTGTAACACTCACAGAATATATTTGTTGGACTCAAAATAAGATATTAATAGCTAACACTTCCTGGCCATTTTGTAACTACTTTCCCCTGAACTCTGATAGGTGACCTTTTACTTTATCTTTCCCAGGTCCAGGACTTTATGTCCCTTCCTGGCTATTTCCAGATAATGCCATCTACAATTTAGCCACATTTATTATCTCCCTACCACCAGAAGATGTTGTGAAATGCTGTGTTCTGTTAGATTTAAATTAATATATGATAACTCCAAGTATTATATTTTATAAAGTATTTATTAAATAATGATTATAAAATAATCATTTGAGGTAAAAAAATAAAACCAAAAGAAATAGAAGTTCAAACCTAATTATCTAACAAAAAGTAAATCCACGTGTATAGATTCTCCTACCTGGCATAAAGCCCACTTTCCCAATGAGATTAGGGGAGAAGAAAGAGGGGCAGGCTCACACACAAACTTTATCTCCAAAACGTAAGGATGTAAGGTGAGAAGGAACATGGGAAGCTGGAATTTAGAGTCTGAATTCTAATTATACAGTTCTGATAAGTGAGCTGTGTCTTTATTTTGTTGGAACCCAGACCTGCATAGTAACTTCCTGACCATTTCCAAACTAAATGATGTTGCATGCTCTCTCCTCAAAAGTTCCCCTTTATGAGTCTTCTTCACCTTTTAGAATGTAAATTTCTTGAGAGAAGGAATTATATTACTTTCTCACATTTGCATCCCCAATACTTAGTACAATGAGTGGCACATTATGTTTATTATGTTTATATATTATGTATTATTATTTAATAAATGCATAGCATTGCTTCATCCATTCAGTATCTGTTACAGTGAGTTCCAATAGTGGATTTTTTTAATAGTTGACAATAACATAAACCAAAGAAATGACTCTACCATTGTCATTTCAGTCATTACTGCCAGATCAGGCCAATAAGGGAGCAACTTGGGAGTATGTATATATTTTTAGTTCCTCATGTTGACTCTTCATGATCCCATGAATCATAGGATGCCAATACTTCCATGGGGTTTTCTTGGCAAAGATAGTAGTTTGCCATTTCCTTCTTCAATGGATTAAAGCAAAAAAGAGTTTAAGTGACTTGCCCAGGGTCTCACAGCTATTAAGTGTCAGAGGTTGGAATTGATTCCAAGTTTTCCTTACTCATGACTCAGTGTTCTATCCATCGACTCATCTAGCTGCCTTTTAGCACTGAGTACCACATGGCTGGAAATATCCAGGGAACTCATCATCCATCTTCTACATGCAAAAATGGGGTCACGTACATGAGGCAGAGAATATCTATGCATGATTTGTGTGACCAATATTACAAGGACAGAAACAAACCATTCAGTTCTCTGAAGAAGATAATATTCTGCTAAATACTACCTTCATTTGTAATTTATAGAATTCATAGCTTTTGTCAATCTTACCTTCCCTATTAAAGTATAAAATATTGATCTTTTCTTTTTTCTTCCTTCAATGATTAACTCCATACTTTGGAATTATTAAGTATGATTATTGGGTTTAATTTAATATAATCACTGTCATAATTTGTTTCTTTTATGATTTGGGTTAACATCATCAAATATTTGAGCCCTCTTTTTATATATTCCTAAATAGGAAACTGTTACATTTTGAATCCCATTTTATTGATAAGAGATTCATTTTGTTTTGGCCTTTTCTCAATGTGTCCACAGATTTTGAGAGTTTGGGGCAGGAACAAACAAGACATTCTGAAAACTTTGTTGAACCAGAGCAGAATTTCTCTTCACTTCTTGGAGAGAAGATGGAATCAGTCAGTGGCATGGCTCTCTGGAGACAACAGATTTGGGCAGTTGCAAGGATTCGCTTCTTAAAATTAAAGCATGATAGGAAAGTTCTTCGGTCATTGTGAGTATCAGAATCCTTTTGATTTATTTAAGAGATAAATACATATTTTTGGTCCCTAAAAATTTTTCCCTTATTAAGTCCTACCAGATGACCTTCCTAAAGGGATTGTTAGTTTATCCTTAGCTAACTGCATAAGTGAGGATAACCATGACCCTAAGTTTTCCAGTGTTACGTAAATCTTCCTTCTCATTTATTCCATTGAGGTCCCTCTAAATACAGCATAAGCTATAACCTGACTTAGTTTACCTATGTTTTTGTCTCTTAAAGAAGTAAACATAAATCTGTTCAATTTTTATGATATTAAGTGAAGCACAGGATTATGCTTTTTGTGATACTCACAACCACAATATATTTGTTTCTTTCTGTAAGTTTAAGTCACCCAACTTATAGTCCCTGATCCCTCTTACAGGGAAATGTTGGGAAAAGTGATACTAAAAGATAGAAAAAAAATGAAGAAAACAGTGATAATGAAATGCATTAGCGATGTATAAAAAGCAGAATGGAATTCCAAAGGGCACACACAAAAGCAGGATAGTGTTGTTACTTTCATGATGATATTGATATATTCTTTAAAAACCAAATTGTACCTGATAGATTTTCAGTTTGATAGGCAATCCCTTTTTTAAAAAAACTGTTTCTGTCTCATATTTTTTCTAATGTCTGTCAAATTCATATTTTCTTATGTCTCTTAAATTCTTAATTTTAAAAATGTTATCTCCTTCCATGGAATAGAATCTCCTTGAAGGCAGCATCAGTTTTGTTTTTACTTTTAAATACTTAGCATTGTGCCACAGAAGATGTTCAATAAAAGTTTACAATTTGAAAAACAAACTCCTGAGAATATTTTCTTTCCCACTGGCAAATAGCACATCTCTTAAGAAATAAATTGTTATAACAGATGCAAAAAATTTCCAAAGAGTTTTGTTTCTAGAATTGGTGCTCATGAATAATTTCTAGCCATGAATATAACCCCTGCCACTAAGAATATTTTAATGCTTTATTTCTCTTGCATCTATTTGTTTGCCATACAATATCTTGAAGTTAAAAATGTTTCTATGTATGTATATATATGCATGTGTGTAATTTCACATACACTGAACTATTCACATACACTGCATCCAACAACTTGTAAATAACTTCAAACTGGTCCAAAGATTTTGTCATTCCTATACCTATCATTATAGGAGGCCAGCCTCTATATGGTTTTGGGGTCGTGAGTGACATTGGTGGCATAGGATTGTTAAGGCAGGAGAAAGAAAATGAGAACAACTAGACTAGTGGTTAGCCCATGCTGTTCTGAATTCTGTGGGCTTTGGAGTTTATTATATACTGATTTCAAACAAAGAACACAAAAAAAGAGTCACAGTTGTGAAGGGGTAACAAATCATACATAACCCATTGAAGTCTAAAGAGTAAAGGTATAAAGACAATGACCAAATTCCAATCATCAATTAGTAGAGGATAATTCTGGGAGCAGAAATATTTTATGAAGATGCTCACTAATTGAGTCCTGGATTATAGGCACCTGGTCAAATAAAGTTCAGACTAAAGACTCCAGTCTAATCTAAGTATGCAGTCTTATATAAGTAATGTCTGTTAGGATTCAGGCTTCTTAATTATCAAGGAGAGGTATCATTAACTCAGTAGATGCTGGTCTGCTAATTCAAAGCTTTTCAATAAGAATTTTAAGAAAGGTGGGGATCTAAAATTGAGTCAAAAGAGGAGTCTCAGATTTTTATCTTAGATGGCCCATTCTGTCTGCGTCCTGACATGCAGTGCAGAAAAATCATACACACAGTTTTATTTGCCAATGATTTTGTAATGGGATCCAGATAAAATATCTGTTTACAGACTCTGTTTCTCTAAATGACTCCTAATAGCCTCTTGGAGGGATCAAGTTGTTTTGGATTAACCTACCTGCTGGTACCAGAGCTTTTCAGGGCTCAGGTGACCAGAACCAAACACAAAGACTGCCTCAACCTGGATTGGTCACTTAGGGAATCCAGATAACAGACCCTAAGTTTGATCCTATTTCTCCAACAGCTCTCAACATATCATTACTATATTTGGATTACTTTAATTTTTTTTCTGTGTCCATAACCAAATTTTGATTTAGTTTAGTATCCTCAAGGTACTAAATGATTTAAATGAGAGTGTTATACAGATAAATTATCTGAGTTATTCAGATAGAACTCCAAAGCAACTTTTAGAAACTATTATCTTATGCCTGCCTTGTGGAAGACACATTATCAAGCAGGTAATAACCCTTTGGAGAATGATGCTATATAGTATCTAGCCATGGACTGCCATTGACATGTTTTTTTTTTCTTGACAGTCAAACAAAACAAAACTGAGTTTATTCTGACATATATTTTCTTCTTTCTAGATCTTTGTTGCTGGTGATTACTTTGCTTCCTCTTGCTTTTGAGAGTATAGTGTATGAACTATTCCGGAGAAATGTTCCTTGGAGATTTACTCCTGATACATATTTCCTCTCTCCTGGGCAGCAGTCACATAGTTCTCTCAGCAGCCTATTAATTGTCAACAACACAGGTGAAGAAATTATATTTAAATTTTCAAGTGTATCACTTTTGCTTTAACAAATACCTTTTCCAATTCACCAGTGTGCCAAAAGATTTATTATCTAATCCTAGTCTTTTGGTGTACACATTTTTAATAAAAAGAAGTACACTTTTCACACAACATAATGTATCTATATTTAGGGAATAGGGACGAGATGTATGATTACACTGGCATTATTAGAAGCTCATTTTGAAAGAATGTCCTTTTCTACAATTTGTAAGCTTAGAGAGGCAGTAAGAACTAAAATAAAGTAGCTTGTCTGAAGTTATAAAATCAATGTGTAGTAGAGGTGACATTTGAACCTAGGTCTTCCTGTCTCTGAACTCAGCTCTCAATGAACTGCACCTTGATACTTTTCTACATTTATTTGAGAAGTCTTTTTACATTTTATTTTTTAAACCTTCATCTTCCATCTTAGAATCAATCCTGAGTAAGGGTTAGGCAATGGGGCTTAAGTGACTTGGCCCTGGGTAACATAGCTAGGAAGTGTCTGAGGTCAAATTTGAACCCAGAACCTCACATCTCTGAGTGTGGCTCCCTATCCACTGAGCCACCAGCTACTCCCAAACTTTTTATATTCTTAATATAAAAAAACTTAACAATTATCATGATTTATTTCACTTTTATTTTATAATCTCTTCCCACTATTTTGTGCTTTAGAATGTATATGATATATAATTAAAGTAATGTATATGTGTATTATAAAATATTTATATATCATCCTGGGCAAGTCATTCAACATCTCCTTGCCTCAGATTCCTTATCATTTGTAAAATGGGGATAATTATAGTATCTACCTCCCATGGTGGTTTTGAGGATAATTGTAAAGTTCTTGGCACAGTGTCTGGCACATAGTAAGCATTTTATGTGTTTATTATTATTATTATTATTAAATTTGTATATACTCATAACTGCTATAGTAATGTGCTAATATATTTGTGCTAATTAGAAGTTATTAATGTTATTGTATGTATACATTAATAACTAAATTTCTTTATTTGAAATGTACACATATATTGTTATATAAATATCTATATCACAAATACACAAAATATAAAATAAATAGGACGAAAAGGTAAAATGAATAATATTGGCATTTAAAAAATTTTAATGGTATGAAATTCTTGATTAATAATTAATTAAATAATATGATATTTTAGTGATAGTGTTACTGTATATGCTTTATTTTGTAGTCACAGTTTATTTAACACTTTGTATTGTAGCCAGTCTGGCTCCAAGTTCAATTTATTTTTTCACTTGGTTTACCATCAACTGTTGCTGTAAATTCATAATTGGACTCCTTGCCTCATATCAGCTCAGTCCTTTCCAGACTTACCAATGTAATTTTCCCAAAAGTTCAGTTCTGACCATGCCACATCCTGCCCATCCCTACTCAACAAAGTTCCATGGCTTTTCGTAACAAAGATCTGAGGATTAAATATAAACTCTTCTATTTAGCATTTAAAGCTTTTCATTAACTGACCTTTTATTATCTTTGCAGTATTTCAATACATTATTCCCTTCAAATATGATCTGCCAGCCAATCTGACTTACTTGCTCTTCCCTATATATGAAATTTCATTTTCTGATTCTGGGCCTATCCCCAGGTTGAATCTCAGACCTGAAATGTTCTCCTTCCTGCCTTCTCCATCAAAATTAATGGTATCTTTTGAAACAGCTTTAGCACCACCTCCTGAGATCTTTTTCCATTCCACAAGCTATTAGTGCCCTCTGCTTTTAAGGTATCTTCCATCTAACCCATATTTATTTTCACATTCTCCTTTGATGTCAGAACTGTTTTTGCTTTTATAATTTAATTTTATCTTTTCCCTCAATTACATGTAAAAATAGTTATCTACATTTTCAAAGAAGATTGAGTCTTGAATTTTCTCCTTCCCTTCCTCCCCCACAACTTCCCAACCCCTTGAAATGATAAGCAATCTTATATAGATTTTAAATGTGCAATCATGTAAAACATTTTTCCATATTAATCACTTTGTAGAAGGAAACAGAAAAAAATTAAGAAAGTGAAAAAAGTTTGTTTTGGTTTGGATTCAGTCTCAGTCTTTTTCTCTGCAAGTAGATGACATTTTTTATCAAGAGTCCTTTGGGATAATTTTGTATCATTGTATTGCTGAGAATAACCATCATTCACAGCTGTTCATTGTAAAGTATACCTATCACTGTATAATCTTCTCCTGGTTATGCTTATTTCACTCTGCCCCAGTTCATGTAAGTCTTTCTAGGTTTTCCTGAGCTCCTCCTGCTTGTCATTTCTTATAGCATAATAATATTCAATTACCATCATATACTATAAGTTACTAAACAATTCCTCAGTTGATGGGTATATCCTTATTTTCCAAATCTTTTCCCTCTTAAAAAGAGCTGCTTTAAATATTGTTGAAAATATAGGTCCTTCTCCACAACCACTTTTTAAAAACCTCATTGGGATATGAATCTAATAATGATATTGCTGGGTCAAAGGGTATGTACTGTTTTATAGACCTTGGGCATAGGTCCAAATTGCTCTCCTGAATGACTGAAACAGTTCACAACTCCCTCAAAATTCCAATATCTCCAAGTTTTGTCATTTTCCTTTTCTTTCATAATAGCCAATCTGATAGGAATGGAGTGGTAGTTAAGAGTTGTTTTAATTTTCATTTCTCTACTTAATAGTAATAGAGCATTTTATAAGACTATAGAGAGTTTTAATTACCTTGTCTGAGAACTGCTACTCATATCAGTTGACAATTTATCAATTGGGGAATGACTAGTATTCTTATGTATTCCATTCATTTCTCTATTTATTTGAGAAATGAGGCTTTTATTAGAGAGATTTTGGAAATATTTTTGCACCATTATTGTGTATTCTTTTCCATCCTATTTACCCCTGTTTAGTTTCTGACCCCCATCTCCCCCAATTTACCCTCTTTTCTTTCAGCCTCAGCCTCCTTCTTTTTACCCTCTTCCTCTCTTACTTTCCTGTGTGATAATATAGTTTTCTATACCCAACTGTGCTTGTTCTTCCCTCATTGAGCCAAATCATATGAGAGTAAAGTTCACATTCTCTCCTCCCCACTGTTGCCATCTTCCTCTTCACTGTGAATACTATCTTCCCCTTCACTGTGAATACTTTTTCATGCCTCTTATGTGTGTCTTGTGTCATCTTGATTATAGCTCTCTGATATTTGAATTATTTCTTTTTGGCTTTTTGCAATGTTTTCTCTTTGACCTTGGAGTTTGGGAATTTGGCTATAATATTCCTGGGAGTTATTCTTTGGGGAGCTCTTTCAGAGAAGATCATTGGATGCTTCCAATTTCTATTGTGCCCTCTGGGTCTAGAATATGAGGGCAGTTTTCCTTGAGGATTTCTTAAATGATGTCTAAATTATTTTTTCAATCATGGTTTTCAGGTAGTCCTATAATTCTTCAAGTATCCCTCCTACATTTGTTTTCCAGGACAGTTGCTTTTCTAATGAGATATTTCACATTTTCTTCTATTTTTATTCATTCTTTTGAGTTTATATGATTGTTTATTGATGTCTCATAGAATCATTAGCTTTCACTTGTCCAATTCTAACTTTTAAGGCATGATTTTCTTGCATGAACTTTTGTAGCTCCTTTTTCATTTGGCCAGTTATTTTGTAAAGAGTTATTTTCTCACTGAGTTTTTGTACCTCTTTATCCAAAGGGCTAATTCCGTCTTTCAAGAAGTTTTTCTTTTTAGGGAATATTTGTATACCTTTTCCATTTGACTAATTCAGCGCTTTTTATAAAATTCTTCTCTTCTTTGGTTTTTTGTGCCTCTTTTACCAATTGACCTATTCAGTTTTTTAAGATATTAATTTCTTCAGTAATCCCATACTTATTGACATTTTTTCATGATTTTCCTGTATCATTCTCATTTCTTTCCCCAAGTTTTCTTCTACCTCTTTTATTTAATTTTTTAAATCTTTTTAAACTACTCCATTAATTCTTTTTAGGCTTGAGAGTAATTAATATTTTTCTTAGTTTCTTTGTTGTCCTCTAAGTTAGATCTACTTTGTCACACAAACAAGTTGCTATTTTGAGTTTCTTTTATTACTGTTTGCTCATTTTCCTGCCTTTTTCTTTTCTCTTAGTTTAAAATACTCTTAAAGTTGAACTCTATAGCTGTGGTGAAGGGAGCACTCATCCAAGCTTTAGGTTCTTTGTGCAGCTGCCTTCAAAGTTATCTATCTGTTTTCTTTTCTTTCACAGTGGTATGATGTAAGAAGAGGTATATTTAACACTCTCCTGGCCTGTGCTCTGATTTGGGGATAACCCCAAACATTCTTTTACTCCTTGGAACTACGACCAGAATCCCTTGCTCCCCTGTGGCTATAAGCACTAAGATGCTCCTTCTCATCCTTTGACTACTCCCCAAGACTGCAACCTAGTTCTGCCTATAGGCAATGGGATACAAGTGCAATTCTTGCACCCAGAGCCAGCAAAGGGATCCCTGTAATCTCCTTCTGAGCAGTTGTCTGAACCGCCCCATCCTTACCATCTATGGCTGAGAGTTCCCATAGCTTCAGGTGAACCCCAGGCCTGTTGCCTCCCAGGGGCCTTCCCTGGAACTGTGTTCCACCTCTATCCCAATGCATTAGATCCCCCTCCTGGCCTTCTAAGTTGTTTTGGACTGAAAAATTACTTCATCTTAATTTATTGTGGGTTGTGTTGCTCCAGAATTTGTAGAGCTTTGGTAATTTGGTGGAAATCTTATGGGTCCCTGTACCTTTTCCATCATCTTGGCTCTGCCCAGCTGTTTTAGCTTTATTATTTTATGCCTATCCTTCAGTACACTTCAGGGCACCTAGTGAGAACTTAATAAATGTTTATTGATTGATCATTGTCATGTATTAAAAAGAGACTTAGCTCCAAGTTAAAGACATGCATTTGCTAGACTGAACTAAGTAAATCATAATATTCATATTTCAATCTCATCTGACAAATAGTCAAAAGTTTTTATTGAAATTTGACAAGCAATTTTTCATCTTCCATGATGTCAATCATTTCTCCTTATAAACTATTCAGAATAGTGATAGTAGTGGTAATTGTTGGTAGTAATAGAAATAATAATAGGTATCATTTTTACAGTATCATAAGGCTCAAAGAACTTTTTATGTATTGTCTCATCTGATCTCAAAAAACAATCTTATGAGGTAGGTGCTATCATTACTTCTACTTTTACAGATGAGGAAACTGAGGCTCAAAAAGGTTAAGTGATTTTCCTAGGGTCATAGCTAGTGACCTCAAAGGTATCTGGGGCAGGATTCAAACTCAGATCTTTGTGACTTAAAGCCCACCATTCTTTCCAGTCTGGCAGGAAGCTATTGTGTGTTTTTTAATAAATTCAAAATCCATATAAACTTTTCATATAGAATATTTCTTTAAACAGGTCTGTTAACAATTTTAAGTAAATATATATTAAGGTTTCTATAGAAATCACAAAATGTTTTGGCATTAAAAACTTAATTTTTAAGTATACTACTAAATATGACTTTATATTATCATTTCTAGTATCTCATGGTAGAACGTATATTGGAGGGAGAGGTTCATCATTAATGATAAGGATGCCACGCCATTTTTCAATCTTCTTGATGAATTCTTTTTTGTCTGACTTCTTTTTTAACCTGATTAGGTTATTTTTAATTTCCTGATATTACTGGAAAAGACTTCATACAAGAGTTTGGGAGATGTCAGCCCTCCATTTTCTTGTTTGTTTATGTGCCGACAATTAATATTATCTTCAACCTATACTTTCTTGCAGGAGTCTTTCTAAGCTTCTTATTCACTTTTTAAGTTAGTTAATTTAACATTATAGAATAAAATCTATGAAGTCACTTAATTGGGCACATGTAAACTGAAATACTTCACAATACATTACAAATGAACAAATGATAGCACTATTGTCAGTACACTCATATAGACAAATGAGTGACCATCTCACATTCAGGGTGAATAAGGTTATTGGTGTTAATATTCATGTCAAATATCTATAAGCCTTAATTTACCTTCTGAAAATTTTATTGATTTTTTTGGTTTTAATATCACCTACATTTCCCAATATATCCTTTACCTCCTCCCTTCACAGAGTTACCTTGTATAAAAAAACAAAAATTAAAAAATTAAAAGTTCATCAAAGGTAACTAATTATCAAAAAATTCCAACATTATATATAGTTTCACACAACCATAGCTTCCTAACACTGCAAAAAAGTAAGGAAAGATATTTTATCATATCTTCTTTGGGACCGTTCAATTTTGATATTTTTATCGTGATAGTTGTTTTTTCCATTGACTTTTCTGTAGTTATCATATGTATTTTATATGGTATATATTGTTACACTGTTTCTGCTTACTTCACTTCAAATGAATTCATATTTTCTTGTGCTTTTATGTATTTATCATTTCTGTTTTCATTGACCATCCTCCATGCCTAGAATGCTCTCTTTCCTCATTTTCACTTTGTGACCTCCTTAGTTTCCTTCAAGTACCAGCTAAAAACCTACCTTCTACAAGAAGTCTTTCTGAATTTCCCTTAATTGAATGCCTTACCCTGGCTAATGATTTCCAATTTGTCCTCTATATAGTTTGCCTGTATAAAAACATTACAAAATGTGTATAGATTGTGGCTAAATTCCACATGCTTTGTGAAAATTATTCATTTAAATATTGTCTCCTTTATTAGACTGTGAGGTCTTTGAAAGCAAATATTGTTTTTTTGTCTTTCTTAGTAACCCCAGTGTTTACCACAAGACCTGAGACAGAGAGGTGCTTAATAAATGTTCTTTTGACTGACAGCACTGAAACATTCATGTACCACAATTTATTTAATCACTCCCCATTTAACAGGCATCTGCTTTGCATCTAGTTATAAAATTTAGTTTCTTTCTATTTAAATTTTAAAAATAAGTTTATAAAGTCTAATATTTTCTTCCCATATCCCTATGGATCACCTTACACAAGGACTCTACTTTGGATACCACTAATCTCCATCAGGGCATAAGGAATGATGTGTATGTAGTCTATAGTGATTTCTGAGAGAATATATTGCAGAAAAAGGATTAGAGGAAGGATTAAAGTGTTCAGCAAAGCTTCTAGAGAATAGAAGATACATTAAATTATCTCATATAAAATCAAATATAAATTCTGGGAAAGACATTTTGACAGATTACTAAATGCTGAAATTCTAAGTCAGGAGGGAAGATTAGACAAGTAGACAATTGAAGAGAATTGAGTTCCAATACATGAAAAATGGGTGGTCATGAGGGAGTTTTTCATATATAATGTTAGTTACATTAATTTCTTCAAGATTTAAAAAATCT
Source organism: Gracilinanus agilis (assembly GCF_016433145.1). Classification (NCBI taxonomy): domain Eukaryota; kingdom Metazoa; phylum Chordata; class Mammalia; order Didelphimorphia; family Didelphidae; genus Gracilinanus; species Gracilinanus agilis. The sequence continues at coordinate 219,543,627 of NC_058133.1, forward strand.
TTTAAAAATCATAACAAAGAAGCTTGCAACGTTAATTTGATCAATTGTTTTTCATAATATTAGAACCTGAGTAAACAAAAATATTTTTGATACGTGCCATTTTAGTAGAATCTTTTGAAGCCGTAACAATTGTTTTTGCTCTCATAAATATAAATGCAACTTAATGCAATATGATATGCTTAAATGTAGAACTTTTTGAAAAAAATTTATTTACTAGTGTCTTTCTCTTAACTACTTACTAGGGTCAAAGATTGAGGATTTTGTAAGTGCTCTGAAGCACCAGAATATATCTCTGGAAGTATATGACTTTGAAAACAAAAATGGAACAACTGATCTTGCCTACAATGGGGCTATAATAGTATCTGGAAAAAAAGAGGTGGGTTGGTCTCTACTCCCTTCTTTTTATCAAAGTGTTGTTATATTAGTCTATCTAATAAGAGAGAAAGAAGGATATCTTTCTTTATGGATTTACATGTGCTTATAGTCAGAAAGACCTATTAACTTGTTTTGGAATCAAATGCAAAATTCTTCAGAATTACTTCAGGTATCAAATTTTTTTCTAAATGAAATATTTTTAACATGAGAGAAGCTATTCATTAACTTCATTATCCAAAATCCCAATAAAATGAAAGATGATACTTTTATAGTTTTGATTCTAGTGTTATTTTTGAACATGAAATTCAGTCAGATACTTACTAATGAGGCTGCTAGTTGATGGACATTGCATCAGGAAGACATGATTGACTACAAATCCTTCTTCAGATACATACTAACTACATGAACCTTCAGCAAGCCACTTAATCTCTGCCTGCCTCAATATTCTCATCTGTAAAATGATAATAATAACACCTGACAGGTTTGTTGTGAGGATAAGATGAGACTATTCGTAAAGTTCTTTGCAAACCTCAAAGTGCTATATAATTTCTAACTATTACATAAACTATTATCATTAAGCACTTATGTGTGAGGCATTTTCCTAACTGCTAGTGATTTTTTAAAATCCCTACCCTCATTCTAATGAGATAAAAATCTTGAATGACAAAAAAATGTAGTAGAAAAAGTGCTGGGCTTGAAATTAGGAAGAAATGGATTCAAATTCTGACTTTGACACATTTTAATAGTGTAAATATCAAAATGTCACTCTCAGCCTCATGGAATTCTGAGACTTACCACTAAATTATAGATGGGATATGATGTAACATAACAAGATTATAGAACCTTGACATGTGAAAAATTGTTTTGATCTATTATGTGAATAAATGTCCTTACATTGTCTGACGTAAAACTTAAAAAAAGTAAGTAGTTTGAGTAATAAACTACATGTTCTATTTTTTAATAGTTAAACTCTTTTCTCCTGGAATAACAAAGAAATATCCTTGGAAGCAAATAATAGAACACTACAAAACATGTCTCTCTTGTAGCTGAATTCCAGGATTTGTTATTGTGAAAATTATTTAATTCTCAACATCATCTCAAAATAATGACTAACAAATAAAAAACTGAGCTAGATTGTGTCTGTCCTTTGGATTATATGCAAAATATTAAAAACCCACTGAGCTTAAGTTAAATCACTAGATTAAATCCTTTACCCCCTTCTACACATAATCGCTATGTGAGAGAAAGATCAAGAAAAGATTTTAATTTTTGGTTTCTTGTTATCATTTGAGGGGTAAAATTTTGGGTTTAAAATATTATTTCTCCCTCCTTCACCGACTGAGGAGGCAAGCAATAGAATATCAATTATAAATGGGAAATCATGCAAAACGTATTTCTGTATTACCCATGTCACACAAAAGCAGGAAAAATAAATGAAGTGAAAAAATATAATTCAGTTTACACTTAGTTTTCTCTCCAGAGTTAGAGAGCACTTTTTCATCATGAGTCCTTTGGAATTGTTTTAGATCATTGTGTTGATCAGAACAGCTAAGTTTTTCTTAGTTGATCATTACAATATTGTTGATTGCTTCATGTCCTTTGGTACCCTTTATAATAATTTAATTTCTTTCATTATCTCTTTTAATTAGGTCTGTTTATTTTGTTTTTCTGTCTGAGATAATTTTTGCTCTGCCTGCCTTTTTGCTAAACTGAAGCAAAATAGATTCTGCTCTAGTTTCTTATTTTAACTGTGTCTTTCAATTTGAAGTATGTCTTTTTAATTTTTTTATTTTTTTAAACCCTTAACTTCTGTGTATTGGCTCCTTGTTGGAAGAGTGGTAAGGGTGGGCAATCGGGGTCAAGTGATTTGCCCAGGGTCACACAGCTGGGAAGTGTCTGAGGCCTAAATTTGAACCTAGGACCTCCTGTCTCTAGGCCTGACTCTCAATTCACTGAGCTACCCAACTACCCCTAGAAGTGTGTCTTTTTTAAACAACATATTTTTGGATTCTAATTTCTAATTCACTCTGCTATTCATTTCTATTTAATCCAAATTTATGAGCTTGTTACATTCACACTAACAATTGTGATTACGGTATATTTCCCTCCATCCTGATTTTTTTCTCTTTATTCTTCACTTTTTATCCTTTCTCCACAAAAGTCATTTGTTTCTTCCCATTGCATCCTTTAATTCACCCTTCCTTCTCTTTGAATCAGTTCTAGTGAGAGTGAAGTTCAAACATTGCCCATCACACACAGCCTACACATAATTTTTTGAGTAAGAGTTACATTAAAAACATAATATCAGAAGAATGAAAAGCCTATAACAGTAAGATAAATCAAGTTACACACTAGAGTAGGCATTACTTCTGACTCAATGAAGCTTAGACTTCATGCTCATTGAACATTCTAGCTAAGTGTTTAAAATGGGTTGCCACATTACAATTCAAAAACTAGGTCAGCCCACAATTTATTTTTGTATTGGCCTGTAAGATAAAAATGGATTTTTAAAATGCAATTTAAAAATTTTTAACAAAAACATTCTTAGCTCATTGCCATATTTGGCCTATAGAAGAGTTTGTCCACCTCTGGTCTAAAATATCCAATTTTTTAGAAATTCTGCATATGTAAATTAGAGCTCTCAAGCGTCAAAATGTTTCATATTTTATATCTTGTTATAAAGTGTCTCTAATAATAAAATACTTCAGACAAAATATTCATTATAACAGGAAAGCAAAAGTTAAATTGAGCATAACAAGCTACTTCCATATCCACTGTTGTAATTTGTTCTCAGGGAAAATGAAAATATCAATGTATCATTGAAATAAGTAAATTTCTATCACAAGAGCAGATAAAATGTAATACTCTATTTTTAATTAACAGAAACTGCCAACTCCAAATACCTGTCATTCATGAACTTGCTTGTTCTTTTTATTTTTTTATTTTTTATTAATAGAATTTATTTCCAGGTATCTCATCCCCTCCCTCTTCTTCCTACCATAGAAGACATCATCTAGGAAACAGATATGTATAGATAGATGATGTCTTTCATGTTTCTACTTCTCAGTTCATTCTCTGGAGGTGAACATTCACAAGTTATTCTTCAAATACTAAATCTCTAGCTTTATATAATGTTCTCTTGGTTCTACTTGTTTCACTCTTCATTAGTTCATTTAGTTCTTTCCAGGTCCTTTAAAATTAATCTGTTCATCCTTTCTTATGGTACATTAGCATTCCATCAAAATTACATAATACAATTTGTTTAATCATTCCCCAATTGATGGACATCCCCTCAATTTGCACTTCTTTGTAACCACTAAAAGAGCTGCTATGAATATTTTGGAACGCATAGATTCTTTCCTTTTTTCCCTAATCTCCTTGGGAAACAGAACCAGCAACTGTCTCTCCAACATAGTTGGTAAAATTGGGACACTAATGCACTGCTGGTGGAATTGTGAATTGAGAAGGCAATTTGGAATTATGCCCAAAGGGCTTTAAAAGAATACATATCCTTTGATCCAGTAATACCACTACTGGGTTTGTACCCCAAAGGAATAACGAGGAAAAAATACTTGTACAAAAATATTTATAGCCACACTTTTTGTGGTGGCAAAAAATTGGAAAATGAGGGGATGTCTCTCGATTGGGGAATGGCTGAACAAATTGTGGTATATGGTGGTGATGAAATACTATTGTGCTATAAGGAATGATGAACTGCTTGATTTCTATATTACCTGGAAAGATCTCCATGAACTGATGCAGAGTAAAATGAGCAGAACCAGGAGAACATTGTAGAAATTGAAGCATTGTGGCACAATCATATGTAATCAACGTTGCTACTAATAGCAATAAAATGATACAGAACATTCCCAAATGATTTATGAAAAAGAACGCTATCCACATCAAGAGAAAGAACTGTGGGAGTAGAAACACAGATGAAAACATGTGATTAATCACTTGTTTATATGGATATAGGATGTTGGCTTTGGGTTTTTAAAAGATTACTCTATTACAGAAATGAATAATATGGAAATAGGTATTGAGTGATAATACATGTATAACCCAGTGAAATTTCTTGTTGGTTCTGGGAGGGGGAAGGGAAGGGGAGAGGTAAAGAACATGAATCATGTAACCATGGAAAAATACTTTAATATACTAATAATTGCAATTAGTTAATTAATAATAAACACAATAAATAAAATTAATTCATAATAAAATTAATTTAATTAGTAAAATATTATAAATATTACAAATAAAAATAAAAAGTTTTCATCTCTGAAAAAAAGAAGTTAAAAATGGTTGGATGATTTTATAGTTCCACCAACAATGTATTAGTATGCCCATTTTTCCATATCTCCTCCAACATCTGTCATTTTTAAACAATCTGATGGGTGTGACATGATAGCTCAGAAATTACTTTGGTTTGCATTTCCTTAATCAATAGTGATTTAGAATTTTTTTCATTTAACTCTATATGGCCTTGATTTCTTTATCTAAAAACTATCTGTTCATATCTTAGCCATTTAACAATTGGGGGAACAGCTCTTATTCCCATAAATTTGACAAAGTTCTATATATATTTTAGATATGAAACCTCTATCCGAGAGACTGTATATGAAATTTCCCTCCAATTTTCTGCTTTCCTTATAATCTTGGCAACATTTGTGTTACTTATATAAAAAACTTTTTCATTCAGTGTATTCAAAATTATTCATTTTATACCTCACAGTGTTCTCTATCCCTTGTTTACTCATAAATTCCTATAGATGGCCACAAACAAAAAACAACTAGCTAATGGCAATAACCAGCTAATATTCCAAAATTATGTTTACTTACATGAATTCACAAAATGTGGCAAATGCTCAAATCAGATATACCTTACAGTTTAGACAATATTGTTAATAATTTTAAATAACATTTTTCATATTTACTATTTGAAAGTTTATATTGACTTTCCATGGATTTTGAGTTCATATATATACCCATATTTTTATTTTTAAGGATTATAGGTTTTCTCTTGCATGTAACACCAAGAGATTGAATTGCTTTCCCGTCCTCATTAATGTTGTTAGCAATGGGCTACTTAAAATGCTTAACTCCTCAAAGCAAATTACCACTGAGAGAACTACATTTTCTTATGTAAGTATGACAATGTTTCAATGATCTTTCATTGTTATTGAATAAGTATTTTAAGTGAATAAGAATTCCAGAAAAATGAAGCTTGCCTCTTTTTATGCCAACCTTGGTTTTTTGATTAATGGAAAGTTTGCTGAAAGATAGTATATTTCTCTACTTCATTAAACAAAGCATACAGAATATGTTATGTGAAACTTTCTATTAATGACTGAGTAATTGAAGTATTGGAAAAGGTTTTGTCTCATGTCACAAGTAAGAAATTGAAGCTTACTGATCAAGGAACCTAAGATCAGATGATGTATGATTAGAAAGAACTTTAGAGATCCCCTAGTTTATTTCCCTCATACAGTAAATGAACTGAGGCACAGAGATATTAAGTGACTAACTTAAAGACACAAGTAAACCAATGTTACAGAATCATAGAATTTCTGAATTGGAAGTAACCTCAGAGATTATGCGGTATGTCCAGCCAGTACCTAAACAGAGACCTCCTCCAAAATATAATCAACATGTTATCTTGCCTTTTCTTCTCCACTAGATCCAGAGGCAAAAGAAACCACAGAAGTGATCTAATCTAATCTCATCAGAGATAGGGGAAATTAGACCCAGGGAATATAAATGATTTGTCCAAAGTTACACAGGGAGTATCAGATATGATATTTGAACCTAGGTGATTTGATTTCTGAGCTAGTGCTCCTTCCACTGAAAGATGCTATTTGCTATTGCATATTTCACTGTTATTTATTTTCTCAAAGAAATAGAAGAACCCAGAGTCATGGGAGTTCATTTGTTACTGTGTAACCTTGAACAAATCACTTAACCTAAATAAGCCTCAGTTTCCTTAACTAGAAAACGAGAATTTGGGACAATAGAACCCCTAGGTTCTCTTTCAAATCTAGGTCTCCAGATTTCTCCCCTGCAGCCTATTTTCAGAATATTTCAGAACCGTAAGGAACAGTTCTTACATCATTGTAATTAGTCTCTTTACTAACCCTGATTACATTGCTTCTGTAAGAAGTAGCAAGTCTTGAAGGGATGCTGTAACTGAAACATTTATAATCTTTCACCCAACCTGCTGATGAATCTCTCTGAAACTCAACTTAACCATATGCCATCTCACATTTGAAGACTTTTCATCTTACTTAATCTGCCAGAGCTTGTGCTCCTTCTTGACTTTAGGATGAAAAATTAACATTAACACTTTTAGCTTAAGCACTTCAGCTGCAGAAAATTTGTATTAACAGTAATTATAATTTTCTGCTTTCCTTGTTGTACTGCATTGACTGATGATATTTATGCTTCTTTCTTTCAGGATTTTGAGCCTAGTTCAATGAATAATATAGAGGCAGATCTTTTACTGATTTTAGCAACAACCAGTCTTTCTCCTTATTTGGCAATGAGCAGCATCGCTGATTATAAAGTAAGAAAAAATTACTGAAGTGAACTTATTTTAGAAATTGAAGATGGATTTTTTAAAGTATACAGCAGTTTTCCCCTTGAACAATGTTTGAAATATTTCCAGGAGTAGCGCTTAATTCATTTCCTGTCTATATTTGCCCTAATTGGTGGTTATAATTGCTTTGAAACAAGGGAGAGAGTTTACTATGAATCATATTGTGTTAAAGCAAAACAGAGATATAAAGTAATTATTTATGGTAGATATCAGTCTGAAAGGAGATGACAGTCAGAAGAATATCAAAGCAATAAATATAAGAGACATCCAAAAGGGGCAAATTCACTAAAAAAAATAAAAACAGACCAAGAAAGAAAAAACTTATTAGAATATGGGGAGGAGGGGAAGCTCTTCCCTTCAGTACAATACAAAAATATCAGATACTCCTCCAAGCAAATGTGGCATTGACAGAATAAGGAAAGAAGCTGATAAAGGTGAAGAGAAAGTAATGAAGAAATTAAACTGAATTAGAAAAAATATTCAGCTTACTCATCTGTTGTTGTTAAAATAACTCCATCACTATTCATTATAATAATGAAAGAACTTCATGATGTTGGAAATACAGGAATTATTATTCGCAACATACACAATAAGAAATTGAAATTCCAATGAGTTAAGTTACTTGTTCCAGATCACATAGCTAGCTAGAAGAAAATTGAGATTTAAATTTTCATATCTGGAATCTAGGTCCACTGCTCTTTCCACTATACTATTTTCAAGGTCCCAAAAATTTATTGAAAAGTTAAAGTAGATGAAAGTGATGGAAATGCAATTGGAGTCATGAATGCAAAGATGGATGAATCTTCATTTACTGTAGGGCTTAAGGAACAGAGATACAACTGTTTGTAGATATATACAAAACATGCTCACAAAGATATGAAAAATATGAAACCCACTTTAAGGGACTATCTTTTACCTACTTTTAAAAATTTGTCTGGAATGAATTTGTTTGAATTTTGTCAGCATAGGGAATTTAATTATATCAGTTGTGATAATAATAAGATACTCAAACTATTTCTAGGTGTCGTATAATTATTTGGTTTGTTTTTAAACATTCAAATGGTTTTATGATCTTACCAATTTAGGAGTCACTTCCCATGACATATATTACAATTTACTCAGGCTTGCCCATATGATATGACATTGTCCAACTCTTCCCCAAAGCTAACCAGAAGGAGGTCACCCAACTTGCTAGTGGTCTTCCTTACTTTCTCCTGACATTATTAAGGTACTAGTGGAATACTCTAGCTATCCCTCCCTGTCATCCTTCATTCTTTTCTTTTTTAACCCTTAACTTCTGTGTATTGGCTCATAGGTGGATGATTGGTAAGGGTGGGCAATGGAGGTCAAGTGACTTGCCCAGGGTCACACAGCTGGGAAGTGTCTGAGGCTGGATTTGAACCTAGGACCTCCCATCTCTAGCCCTGACTCTCAATCCACTGAGCTACCCAGATGCCCCCCATCCTTCATTCTTGCCATATGATCATCCAAAATTCACTACAGTACATTTGCTTAATGGTGTTTTTCACTGCCAATCTTAAGAGTTCTTCCTGTTGCATCCTGTTCAGACCTAACAATGGCCACCCCTTCACCTTTTTGAGATAATTTTTTTTAGTTCCTCAAAGGCAATGTTTGATGTCTTGCTGCTATATTGCAATGCCAATAGAATATTAGAATTGTAAAGATGAGCCTTTGTTCTCATGGGAAACTTGGGGTCAATAGTGTTACACACTAACAACTAATCTATGTGCCTACCATCTCATGTATACAAAATCTTCACGAGATCTATCTATACATGCTGTCCTTAGCATTCACTGACAGAAATGTTTCATTTTTAGCTTGAGAACCAAGGGCAGTATAAGTCACACAAACCAGGAATGGTGGGATGGAGACTACAATATTTGAAGTCAGAAGGACCTCATTTTGAATCCTAGATATGCTATTGTCTATTTGTGCAAGTTAGAGACAAGCCTTTCAATTCTTCTGGGTCTTCATTCTGTTAAAAAAAAAAGGAAGTGGAACCAGATGACCTCTGAGGTCACTTAAAACTTCAAATCCTAATATTATTCACTATAGTGTGCCATTTTTTAATTCATCCTTTACTACTTGTTATCCTTGCTTTGTGATTTGTAAATATCTTATTTGTGCAATTAATTGACTATCAATATACATCCATCACTTTAAACAACTCTACCTTTTCTTCTTCTTGGGAATAGCTTATACTTATATCAACACAATTTCATTCTTAATAACTTCTAATCCCGCTTAAAGACAATTTCAATTGTAAAATTTAAGGCACACAATTCTCCCTGTCCTTTCTCTGAGTACTTTGAAATATGCTTTTCCAAAGTCCAAGATGTTTATCATATTTCTCTGGCTTTCCTTTTATCTGTAATCAGTTCAAAGGTAGAATGGTCAATTCCCTCAATGTTCTCATGATTTTTTCCTCCACAACCAATTGCTCCTTTTTGGGAATAGTCAGAGTCAGATATGAAAGGGACCTGGTAGGCCTTTAAGACCAATCCCCTCAATCCCCTCATTTTTTAAGGAAACCAAGGCATATAGCGGTTAGGTGATTTGCTCAGGGTCAAGTATCTAGTATGGGTTGGTTTTTGAACCCAAGTCATACAAATTCCAAATGTGGTGTTCTATATACTGCTGTAGTAGTCATTTTTCACTTCTACCTCTTAAAGAATTCATTTATAATTTATCACTGAGGTATTATTGTTAATATTTAATGCTTATTCATCCCTTTAACTCGTTCTATCCCTTTTAAATAGGGTATAATACTTTTCCAAAGTGATAAATCAAATATGAGTTCCATCCTATCACATCCTCATGGTCAGCTATCAGGACAAATTTTCTTTCCTCGAATTCTGTAATTTAACTTATTCATTGCAATACTTTTAAATGTATGTATTCATAGTATTCTTTGTTGCTTCATTTTTAAAATATCCTAAATTTCAGCACCATTTTTATCTCTCTTTTCTTTTTATTTTTTTGAATTAGATAAAAGCTCATGCCCAACTAAGGATTTCAGGTCTTTATCCTTCAGCCTACTGGTGTGGGCTGGCACTGGTGGATATTCCTTTGAACCTCATAATTCTTCTTTTATTACATGCAATTATATACTTTATTAACTTGGGCTTCTACACAGTGAACACTGGTATCCTATTTATTCAGGTAAGTTAAAGCAAGATCTTAAGAAAATTATATCAGAAAGCAAGGAATATTATATCAAGAAAAGTACCCAGGAGAGCTATGTCCTCATTCTTCCAGGTTATAGTCTTGACTCTGGACTTTCCTCTGCAATGTCAAAACAAGGGTATCTTCTTCAATCCTTTCTTTTTAGCTTTCTTTGTGTGTGTGTGTGTCCTTGTCCTTTTCCATTAGAATATGTTTCTACAAGGCAGAGACTTTCTACTTGTACAGTATTTGCTTTCCTGGACTGGCATATAATAAATGCTTAATGAATCCTTGCTGTTATGACCAGAATTGAAGAGAAATATTTTATATTATTCTGTAATTTTTCACATATGAAAGAACATTCAAAAATTCTTATGCAAAATTGAATTTATGAATCATAGGGATTTGATATTTTTGTGGAAAATATCTTAACTTAATGATAAATTTCCTTGCTTCTAGATCATCTGTACTATTGGTTATGCTGGCTCAAGTGTCTTCTTCACATATGTGATTTCATTCATTTTTAAGAAAGGGAGAAAAAACAGTGGCATCTGGTCTACTTTCTTCTTTATTGTAAGTACATATGTATGATGAATATTCATGTTCTGAGATATTGAGGTAAATTAAAGGATATGTTTGGTTTATCCTTCAAAGAAGCTTTTCATAGAATTGAAATTATATGTCTTTTTCTTCCTCTGTGTATTCATCCCTGGACATTCTTTTTCCCTCTTCTGCATATTTGGAATGATATAAATTATTTCTAATTATATAGAATTGTCTACAAATTAATTCTAATGATTTGACTTCCTATAATACTCAGAGGTTTCTGAAATATATTGCCATTAACATCACTTTACATCTACAATAGAGAACACGGGAGCCCAATAGATCAAATTATTACTGTCTGCGGTTCCTAAGAGATCAGGGAGAAACCCTTTATTTATAATTTTGCCAGGAGTAGAATTAATGTGAGGATTACTAGCAGGTAGTGAACCAAAAGCAGGTCCTAGAGTTGAGAAGACCTGAGTCCAAATCCAGGCTTAGATTTAGTAGTCCTGTGATGTCGTTCAAGTAACTTAAGTTCATTCTACCTCAGATTCCACCTATCCAAAATGGAAATAATAATAGTACCACCTTCCAGTTTGTTGTGAGGATAAAATGAAATGACATTCATAAAGTTCTTTGCAAAGCTTAAAGTACTATATAAAAGTTACATTTGCACCTGGAACTTTTCCAAAGGTATCAATAGCTTTGCAAAATTAGAACAAAGGCAGAAAATTGGGAGGAAAATTTTATAGACATTTTCTCAGAAAACATGAGCCATTCTCTAATTCATAAATGATCAAAACATATGAATAAACAGTTTTTGGATGAAGAAATTAAAGCTATATATAGCTATATAAAAATGCTTGAAAACATTATTGATTAGAGAAATTCAAATCAAAATAGCAGCATAGAGTACTGGATAGTGCTGCCTTAGAAAAAGGAATATTTGGGGGGCAGCTGCATGGCTCAGTTGATTGAGAGCCAGACCTAGAGACTGGAGGTCCTGGGTTCAAATCTGGCCTCAGACACTTCCCAGCTGTGTGACCCTGGGCAAGTCACTTAACTTCTGCCTTGGAACCAACACACAGTATTGATTCTAAGATGGGAGATAAGGTTTTTTTAACAAAGAATATTTGGGTTCAAATCCTGCCTCCCATATATACTGAATATGTGTGTGTGATTATGAGCAAGTCATCTAACTCCTAACACTTTGGAAATATAGAGAAAATAAAGAGATGGAGCCTACATAAAGGCAAGGAGGTTTAATATATAATGTTGAATATGGGAAACAAAAAGTCGGGTAGTTTGTCTACAAAATAGAGTGTGTAAATAGGGAAAATGTGAAATAAATCTGGGCAGGTGGGAGCTAAATGTTAAAAGATATTAAAAACCAAACTAAAGCAGAGTAAACTAAAATGTAAACTAAAATGAGACCAAATGAAGACAAAAATATTAGATATAACATGTCTAATAAAATATTTAAATAATTATAAAGATATTGAGGAGAAATTGAAATTGAAAAGATATTGAAAAGAAATAATAAAAATATTGAAAGTGAATTAAAATTTGTTTATAACTCTATAAAACTTTCTTACAGACTTCGTTGTTCATATTTACTTTTAATCAAACAGTTCATTTTGAACTATCTGGAATGCTTTGTTGTATTGCATTCATACCCTACTTCACCTTGTTTGGATGCACAATGCTGATTTTGGAGGTAAGCACTAGAGACTTGATCATTGAACATGTGGTTATTTGGATAAAAGCTTTGTGCCTCAGTGAAAAACAATGAAAAATACAATCTTATGTTGGTGCTGTGTAGTTCTAGATGGATTTTTAAGCCAGACGATGTTGAGAGGTCATTGCTTAGTACAATGCCTGAAACATTTTATGAGATTAATAAACTTTTTTTGACTGACTTGCTTGAGAAGTCCAATTTTTTATACTCTTTAAGACAATTAAATTCATCAACCAATAGGAGTAAGTGCCACATTGTTTTTTTTAGGGGGGGTGGGGGGAGCAGGAAAAGGATTACTCTTCCCCTCTGTATGCTGATTCATTGGTGGAGTAGGTGCATAAAACCATCAGACTCTCTAACAGACTCTCTAAAGAAAAGTTTAAAAAAAAAAAAACCTCACCTTACAGCTTAGAATCAATATCATGTGTTTGTTCCAAGCAGGAAAGGTTAGATAATGGAGGTAAAGTGACTTGGCCAGGATCCCACAGCTAGGAAGTATCTAAATCCATATTTAAATCCAGGACCTCTTATCTCTTGGTCTGGCTCTCAACCAACTGAGCCACCTACCTGCCCTCTAAAGCAATGGCTCCTAATTTGGAGTCTATTAACTGTGTTTTAAAACATTTTTAAGACTTTGATGACTACATATAATGACTATATGTGAATAAAATTATTTTCCTTTACAATCTTATATATTGTATTTTATACTTTTAAAAGTATTCTGAGAAGCAGGGGTCCATAAGATTCACCATACTCTCAAAGAAGTCTGTAATGTGAAAAAAGGTTGAAAACTTCTAGGGAGCAGCTAGGTGATTTGAGAGCCAAGCCTAGAGACAGGAGGTCCTGGGTTCAAATTTGACTTCAAACACTTCCTAGCTGTGGGACTCTCAGCAAGTCACTTAATCACCATTGCCTAGTCTTTCTCTTTTTTCTGCCTTGGAACCAATGCACAATATTGATTCTGTGATGAGAGGTAAAGATTTAAAAAAAAAAATCTCTGCCCTAAAGTCATAGGTTATGCAAATTCCTAGGCAAAGTAGCCAATCCTGTGATGTGATTTACATAACACCCAAAAGTATTCCCTCCCCAGAGATGTGCCCCCTTCTATTAGATTATTGATTTCTGAAATTTTACAAAATGAAATATATTTCTTTATATAAAGACAAGACTTTGCTTAAGATTCAAAGTTCTCTGAAAGAGGAATATCTCAATTAGACCTTAATTTATTCACCATTATGTATGGATTTATTTGACATGCATAATGCTACTGTGAATACTTTGGATTCTTTCTTCTTCTTAGGTGTAAATAGGGAGGAGAAGGCTGGATTTCTGCCTGTCTGGGGAAAGAAAGGTGGCATCATCAAGGAAGGAAATGAAAACAAAATTCTGGGGAATGCTTGATCTTGTTTACAATGCAATTTAAATCTATCATAATTAAAACTGCAAAGAAAAACAGGAGACCTGAGAGTCTTGTAGGCTGTGACTGTAGAAGCAGACAATTGCTCTTCTCTCTTTCCTTAAGGAATATCTTTGCCATGACACACAAGGAGTAATTGAACAGAGATGTTCATTATCTGCAACATGCATTTATTTAGAAATGATTCATGTTATAGACAAACTTTAAACTAACCATGGTTTTTCTTTATCAGATCAACTATAAGTATTTCAGAAAGTCTAAGAATCTAGAGTATGAAATAGATGGCATCAACGAAAACGTCTTCTTCACAATTCTCATAGTAAGAAGACTTTTCCATTTGGATATGTGTGTATTAAGGGTGGGAATATTTTCTATATCATAAATTTGGTCTCATTTTGACTGTTCAGATATATAAGGTTTTACAGAGACATGATTTTAAACTTGCTGCAAGTAGATGTGTGTTTGGGAATGTGGATATTTGGGAATGTGGACATATATGTCAGTCTAAAGCAATCCATTTGCAAGTATTGAACATGATGAAATTATAATAATTTAGAGGAAAATCTTCAACAGTCTGATATCCTCTGGTATTTGTCTTTTCTTACACTGGTTAGTGGTTGTTTCATATTGACATTAGTCCACTTTGATGACTATAAAACTTGGAACAATTTTTTGTAAAAAGTTCATAACTAAATCTGAATCCAAAGCTATAAGAATTATGCAGCTTTATGGGTTCACAGTTGAGGAAAATGAGGTAATAATTTATCCTCCTGTTCTTAGTATTCTTTTAAACTACTTCTTACAACTATTTACTACTCTTTAAATAGAAGATCTGGTCTGAGTTTTGTTTTGTATTTATTACCAACCATATTTATTTTTAGTGCTCTTTCATAGTAATAAAACAGAAATTATCATGTTAATGGAAATATAGAAATAATTTCTGCTATATTGTTACTGTGTTTTTCTTTATCCACAGCCTTACCTTCATTGTATCATTTTCCTTTTTGTTCTACGATGTCTGGAAATGAAATATGGACAGCAATCCATGGGAAAAGACCCTGTTTTCAGGTTAGCAGGGGAGGGGGAAATAATATTCAATGTTTAATTTACAAATTCAGCGGAATGCGTCAGAATTTAATGGAAAAACATTTATTAAATTTATTAAGCACTGTGCAAAATGCTGGGAATACAAATACAATGGAGAAACAGATCCCATTTTCAAGAAGCTGACATTCTAATTAAGAGATACAACACATATAGGTGGGTTCATCTGTAAAGGTGGGCAATAGAAAGTTCTAAGTTGTTCTTTAAGGTGCAATGGAAAATTAGATGACCAACTCTGGGAATTCTTATACTGTAATAACACATCAGATGGCAATGCCTGTAGTGCATAGGAGCAAAGCAGAGAGTAGTCTATTTATCTGTCATTTTACCAGAAGGACTGTAGCTGGTGAGTCCCTACTAAATGTTAAGGGACACAACTAGGTGACACAGTTGATAGAAGGTTGGGTCCAGGGTCAGGAAGGTGGGGGTTCAAATCCAGTCTCAGATACTCAGATAGCTGTGTGACCCTAGGGAAGCCACTCAACCCTGTTTGCCTCAATTTCCTCATCTATAAAATGAACTGGAGAAGGAAATGGCAAACGCCTTCAGTATCTTTGCCAAGAAAAGTCTAAATGAAATCACAAAGAGTGTGACATGACTAAAACCATGGAACAACAATAAACATAAATTGATAAGTAAGGTTTTCTTAAGAAAATTTGCAAGAACTATATTTGGTAAATAAAGGTAAAAGATATAAAGTAGTATCCCTAAACTCAAGAAGATTGTGGTTAGAAAAACAAGTCTCATATATTTGAATTAAGAAACATATGTGACCCCCTCATGTAACTATCATCTTCCTTTTCATTCACGTTCATATTCCTAGAGTTATCATTAATTTTCTCCTTTCCTTCACAATATATATAATCAATTATTAAGTCTTGCTGATTGTATCCTGAAAATATCTATTGCACCTATGCCATTTTCTCTACTCATATAATTTCTGTCCTAGTTCAGATTCTATCTACTTCACACCCAGACTCCTGAGATAACCTTTTGAATGGTCTCCCTATTTCCAATCACTCCCCACTCCAATTGATCTTCCATTTAGTTGCCAAATAGATCTTTCTATAAACACATTTCTGATTATATTAATCCCCTATTAAAAAAATCTTTATTTTCTACATGCCTTGCCCTCCATACTTCACATTTCTTTCCGAAAATCTCCAATTTAGTCAAATTAGCTAACTCTATTTTCTATTCAAACCATCCCATTTTCAGCCTCTTCTTTTGAACACGGGGACCCTTATATCTGGAATGTATCCCTACCTCACCTCTACTTAATAGAATCTCTAATTTCCTTTAAGGCACCAGTCAATTAATACTTAGTATGGACCTACTAATGTGTCAAATAATATGCAAAGCATTGGGATAGAAGGAAAAGTGAACTATGTGGTTTTTTTTTCACTTACATGTGTCCTTGCTTTATCCCTCCAGGAATGAAAAATCTTCTTGCGGGGAGTGACCATTTCTGTCTTTTTGTTGGTAGAACTTAGCACAGTGTTTTGCACATACAAGGCATTGAATAAATGCTTGTTGAATGAATGATTGAAGTAAGGATTTGATTCGCACATTGAAGGGCACAAAGGATTTCAATATGTAGAAAGGGGGAAAGTCAGTTCTTAGAGTGGTAAAATACTACCAAAGGTAAATTGATAAAAATGAGAATAGATATGCAGAGAACAATAACAAAACCAGTCTAAGTGGAATAGAGACCTGTGTTAGTGGAGTAGCAGGAAATGAGTTTGGATTCAGGGAACAGAGCCCGATTATAGAGTATTTTGTATACCACAGAGATGGATTTAGTTTCAAAATAAATGTAGTAGATGATGAAGCACTATCCTCAGTTCTTGATCAAGTAAAAATTTGGTAAGATTTGAATGACGATAGTTTTATTTAAGTAGTTTAAAAGAGTATTTATTAAGGGCTTGCTGTACTTTATTAAGCCCTTTAAAAATATGTGCTGGCAGCTGGGTAGCTCAGTGGAGTGAGAGTCAGGCCTAGAGACAGGAGGTCCTAGGTTCAAACCCGGCCTCAGCCACTTCCCAGCTGTGTGACCCTGGGCAAGTCACTTGACCCCCATTGCCCACCCTTACCAATCTTCCACCTATGAGACAATACACCGAAGTACAAGGGTAAAAAAAAATATGTGCTATTGGGGGCAGCTGGGTAGCTCAGTGGATTGAGAGCCAGGCCTGGAGACGGGAGGTCCTAGGTTCAAATCCAGCCTCAGACACTTCCCAGCTGTGTGACCCTGGGCAAGTCACTTGACCCCCATTGCCTACCATTACCACTCTTCCATCTATAAGTCAATGCACAGAAGTTAAGGGTTTAAAATAAAAAAAAAAAGAAAAGAAAAATATATGCTATCATATCCTCACAACAACCTTGAGAGGTAAATACTCTCATTATTCCCATTTTACAGTTGAGAATATTAAGCAGACAAGAGTAAGTAGTTTAATCTCTTTAGAAACAAAGATAAAAAATTAGCAGACAGTGCCAATTTTTTACATCAACTATATCTAGAAATCAATATTTGTCACTTTTTTTGTCCTTTGTAGAATTTTTCCTACAAATAGTGACGCTGGTACAAACCCTGAAGAACCAGAAAATGAGGATGAAGATGTTCAGGCAGAAAGAGCTAGAACTCTGAGGGAACTGACTGCTTCTGACATGGAAGAGGTGAAACTCTATGTATACATGTTTACTGAAATGCTTATGGGACTATATTCTCTCAAGTAGAATAAGCGATCTTTGATTTATTCTGGAATGACAAAGCTAAAGGAAAAGAATATGGCATTTTATCTACTTGAGGTTGTTAAGGATAAAAATTATTCTAAAATTTTAAAAAGCCTTGGTGAGTCAAAGGACTTGGATAAGGCAGATTCTAAGGAATGGTGAACAGGTATCAGATCTGTGGCTTTTGGCTTCTGTGATATGGCCTTCTTTAGCCTAATTCTTCATTCTGTATAGAGAAAAAGAAACTCACAGAAAACATTATTTAGTTCCATTGCACATTCATGTGTAGGAAAATGAACTTTCTATTTATGAACATAAGCTGGAATAGTATCCTCAACTATGTCATTTAAGCACTACCCTCAATTTGAACTAAGTTGGTCCATGGCCTGGGACAAGGAGATTTGAGAGCCAGGGAGAACACAGTATCTGGCTAAGATACTAAGGAGAAAATAAAGTTCTAGTTTCTTTTCCAGAAACCTGTTATTATTGCCAGCTGTCTGCGAAAAGAATATGAAGGCAAGAAGAAAAGCTGTTTTGCAAAGAGAAAGAAGAAAGTGGCTACAAGAAATATCTCTTTCTGTGTAAAAAAAGGTCTTAACTCAAAAGGATTTTATCTGGGGTTTCCCTTCTATGTTCTGTGGATTCAACTATTATTGTTCTAGATCTCATGCACAGTGCCTTTTTGGAGGGAAGATTCTGAGAGTCAAAGGGACTTCCAGATATTCCAAAGCTGCCATTGTTGGTCATTCCCCAAGTTACCCACAAACCGCTAAACTTTCTATGGGAATTCTTATGGGCATACTTTATTCAAGGAGGCTTGATTAAGCATGTGCTTCTTTTTTCCAAAAGGGTTATTGGGCAAATGACCATTAGTAAGAATTTCATTTATTACTTATAGAAGCAGGGTTTCCATCTAAGCTTCTGGACACTCTATTGCATTAACCAAGAAACCAATATATCACCAAGCTTTATCTAGGATCATGGCAAACCCATGACTGGGCCACTACTTTGTTGGTTCAATAGTTAGAGTTTCTGAGCTAAAATCTCCCCTTTCCCCTTCTCACAGACTACATAATGCCCCAGTATTTACAGGGCTATTCCCCTTACTAACTAATATACTTGTTTCTGGCCATTTATCAAAAAGCAATCCACAAAACAAATTAGCTTGGGATTTATTCAAAAGAATAAAAGTGCAACTCTTATATAAGAATATAGGGCACAGGGAATCACTGATTATCACTAACTTTTCCCTCCAGGGGAGGTACTGGGACTACTGGGACACAATGGAGCAGGTAAAAGTACAGCTATTAGGATGATAACTGGAGACACGAGACCAACAGCAGGGAAGGTAAGAGAAAAAAAAACAGGGAAAATACTTTAGTTGAATGTATCAGAAATAGAATAAATAGTGATAAAAAATCTTCAGGATCTTTACTCTTTCAAATTTCAATTTATAACAAATGGTCATAAATCTTTTTCACAAACTAAATTTAGGGCAGAGAATGAAATATGAGTTCATATCTCTGTAAGTAGCAATGAAGACAAAGTCAGTGAAAGGAAATCTGAATTGCCCACAGTGATATCTTTATAAAAGATTCAAGTGCCCAATGTATGTATGCTGTCTTAGATGCTATGGATACAAAATGGAATGACAAGAAAATTTTAAAATAATAGTTGCAGAAAAATTGAAGCAGCTAGAATTCTGGATCTTTAGTGTGAAAGAACTGAATATAAATACGGCCTTATATACTTACTACCTGTGTGACTTTGGGAAAGTTACTTAACTTCTATTTGACTCAGTTGCCTCATCTATAAAATGGGGGTAATATTAGCACTTATCTCCCAAGGATATTAGAAGGACCAAATAATAATAATAAATGTAAAGCATTTAGCACAATGTCTAGCCCATAGTAAGCACTATGTAAATGTTATCTAGTAGTAGTAGTAGCAGCAGTACAACTATAGGAGGAGGAGGAAAAAGGAAAAAGAGAAGGAGGAGGGGAGGAATAGTAGCAGCAGCAGCAGCAGTAGTAGTAGTAGTGGTGGTGGTGGTGGTGGTGGAGTAGTGACCTTCTGACAAAGTGAATCTAATTTTGGCAGGTTGGAACTAGTCAATACTAGAACAGAGGGGAAAGGGAAAGGAAAAATCCTTTTACAACTAGATAAAACCTACCTTAAGGCTGAAATTCTGGATTCCAATTCAGGGAAAGACATATAGATGAAACTGGGGGCCCTTGAGTGGGTAGGATGTCCAAGGAGATCCAAGCATGCATACGAGATATTAAAAGAAGTGAAAACAAGTAAGGAGTCATCAAAGGGAAGTCAGAGTCAGGGGTTCAGCATTAGGCCACCAACTCAAACAGGGAAATGGAGAAACTTGTGTTAGAAGCCAAGTACCAGGATCTCTGAGCCACTGGCTTGGAGTGAGGGAGAGAAGAGAGAAGCCTGAGGCACGTGACAGAGAAGGAAGCTGAGAGAGGCATTTCTCTGCAAATATCTTCTCTACTTTTGTTCATACCAATTCTCATGAACTTATTCTGCTATCCTTTTTGCTCTTCTATATCTACTTTTTAGATTTTCTTTTAACTCAAATTACAAGAAGAAATACATTGCTTCAACATATGTGTGTGTTTAAAAGCTATATTTGGTCTCTGAATTTATTCTGAAAAATGCTGATCATTCATCTTCTGTATTATGGGCTAGCCACATATAGTAAAGACAGAAAGACAAAAATGGGACAGTCCCTGCCTTTAAGAAGCCTATATTCTATAAAAACAAAAACTGCATGCACACTGATAATCAAATGTAAAAAATATATCTTATATATGCCTATGTTAAGTAAATACAAGATCATAGTGGTATGGGGGAGAAATAAGAAAAAAATATCAACAAGTAGGAGAATAAGGAAGGAAAGACTATATAGAAAATAACAAAAGCTAAGTTTTGATGGAATCTACAGATTCCAAGAGATAGTTGTATATAAGGAATAATTAACAACCTATCTGATTGGAACAAGGTTCTTAGGGGGTAACAATATGAAATCAGCCTGGAAAGACAACAGAACTGGAAAGGAAGAGCTTTTTAAAAACCAAAAAGTAGAGACTGTTTCTTTTTTATCTTCAAGACAATAGAGAACCATTGAAGAATCTTGAACAGTAGAGTGATATGGTCATACTCTTACTCCAGGAATATCAATGGAAGTCAGATAGAGGATGAACTGGAAAGGGAAAAGACTAGAGACATGGGGACTATTTGGGAAGCTATTACAACAGGTCCCCCCCAAAATATATATTATTTATGTGATACTAATCACAAGGTGAGTATAACATAGTAAGTCATATGCAAAAATTATTATGACAGAAAAGTCATTCCTTTATGGATAAACTAGTGATGAATATCTCTGCACTTACCTAGAGTGATGCTTTGGATAAAAGCTCATAATTTCAGATGGGATTTATTATGTAGATATAAATAAAAATAAGCTAAACATGTAAAAGATTTGTGATTTCATTTATGAAAAATCTAGTTCTTTGCATATGGAAATGCTTGTTTTATTTGGTTTTGTAAATTTTGAAATTAAAAAAAATTGTATGTCAAATTTGAATGTGGACTTATTTTGTAGGTGGTTCTGAAAGGAAGCAAAACAAGTCAGCAAAGAGATATTAATGCAATCAATATCCTTGGGTACTGTGCTCAGGAGAATTCACTGTGGCAAAACTTTACAGTGAGAGAACATCTGGAGATCTATGCTGCAGTGAAAGGGATGAAGAAGGAAGATGCCATGGTCACTATAGCACGGTATAGTAAAAAATGAAACTGCCGATTTTCTGGAGGAAAAGAGGGCAGAGTTGTAAGAAGGGTGAAGGTAGAGAGGTATTTGTGTTGGGTGTGCAAAATTAACTGGCTTTGTTAAAAAATAAGAATACTATTAAGTACAGGAAAGAATGATATTCTGTCCATATCTAATATTCACTTAGTTATTCCTTTGGGATAAGAGTGAGAACATGATAGTGCTGCTTTCTACACAAAAACAAGCATTAAGATTTTAGATTAGGTCTCCAAAGTCAGATCAATCATAAGTGATCCATCTGAGAGTGGTCCCATTTTATTTTGTCCCAGTTCATTAATTGTTATTTTTTAAAACCTAATAGGAAACAGATTTTGAAATATGATCTCAATTGATCAAAACAAACTGAAATGAATACTTTTGATGTTAAACAAAATTAGGATGCCAAGTATCTTCTAGGGAAGCACCAGAACTCCTCTCTTTCTAAATTACTTCATAATGGCTAGAATTGAGATGTTGAGAATGATAATTACTAGCTCTTCTATACTATTCTTATGCCCTTTTCTGGATACATTCTTCTAATAGCCACCATTCACCAAAAATCTGATTGAAAGTTTTTTATTCTTTTAAAATTTTCAATAACAAGCATTTAGTTTCTCTCCTATCCCCACACTGAAAAATGAAATAAAATCTTGTAATAAATATGCATAATAAAAGAAAAGACATTTCCACATTGAACACATTTAAAAATGCATGTCTCTTTCTTCATCTTGAATCCATTATCTCCCTGTCAGGAGGTGGGTAGCATGCTTCATTATTGGTCAGTGAATTGATCAGTTTCCAAGATCTTCAAAGTTATATGTCTTTACAATGTTCTTATTATCATAGAAAATTTTAATGATTCTGCTCACTTTACTTTCTATTTGTTCACTTAAATCCCAGGTTTCTCTGAAACCATACATTTTTGTCATTCCTTATATTATTTCTTATGATAACATCTTATTACATTAATGTGCCATAATTTGTTTAGTCATTCCCCAATCGATGTTAACCTATTCAATCTAAACATTGTTGTATATATGGGCACTTTTTACCTTTTTTTAACTCTTTGAAGTAGAAATCTAAGGGTGAGATTGCTGAGCCAAAGGATATATGCACACTTCAGTGACCTTTTTTATATAATTTAAAATTGCTGTCCAAGAATAGCTGAATCCATCCACAGCACCAACAATAATTCATTAGTGGTTTATTTTCCTACAATGTTTCCCACATTTTTTTTATCTTGGCTCATCTTATGGGTGTCAGGTAGAACCTCAGAGTTGCTTTAATTTTCATTTCTCCAATTAATGTGTTTTCTTTCAGATTAAAGGATGCTCTCAAACTTCAGGACTACATGAAAGTTCCAATCAAGGAACTGTCAACAGGCATAACTCGAAAGGTATGTGATGTGTTTGGCATTTTTCTAAGCCTTGTTATGATGAGGATAGTCACTAACTGTTTCTCTGAATTTTAGTTGTGCTTTGCTCTGAGTATCTTGGGAAATCCAGCTGTCATACTTCTGGATGAACCATCAACTGGAATGGACCCAGAAGGGCAGCAACAAATATGGTGAGGATGAGTGTAAGAAAACTCAAGACCAAACAAAGTCTGTTTAGATTTTAAACTTCTACTTGATCCTATGAAAATTTATCATTTAAAAAGCTCTATTTCTTAATTCATTCTAACTGCTCTGCTCTACTGAAACCTATTTAGCACAAATGGTTTCTATGATGTTTCTGACCTTGACCTCATACAGGAATAAATAGCCCAATAAAATAGCTAATTCAAAGTCCTAATAAATCTCTAAGGATTTTGCTATTTTCCTCCAGTTTTATCTTATGAGTTTATTTGCATTCTTTAAAATTAACTCAATGCTTCTCTCTTTTTATAGCTTCAACTTCTACCTTCTTTTGAGAGAAACTACCCTATTCACTATATTTTGTTCAATTCAATTCCTTCAATTCATACATCTTTATCTTTTTGGGTTCTTTCCTATCCTTCAATTCGTCCTCTCCAGGATTGCTCTCCCCTTTATTTGATTTGAATTGCTTAGGCAAGTATTTTCTGTAATTATTCCAATTTATTTTGTCAAATTTTATAGAAATATTGGTGTGCTCCTAATTGCACATATTTTCTTGAATTCACTTAGGCAGGCTATTCGAGCAATCTTTAAGAAGAAGGAAAGTGGGGCCATCCTCACCACACATTACATGGCAGAGGCTGAAGTTCTTTGTGATCGAGTGGCCATCATGGTGTCAGGAAAGCTACGGTGGGTGAATGAACGTCCCACTAAATTTTTTTAAAAAGAGGCAAATAGGTGGCTCTGTGGATTGAGAGTCATACCTAATAACAGGATGTCCTAGGTTCAAATCTGACCTCAGACACTTCCCAACTATATGAACCTGGACAAGTTGCTTAACCCCAAATGCCCAGCTCTTACTATTCTTCTCCCTCAGAACCAATACATAGTATTGATTCCAAGACAGAAGGTAAAAATTATAAGCAAAGGCATAATAAAAAGAGATCCCTCTGGTATTCTACTGACCTCAATTACTTACATCTATTACTCCTGGTCCAATAATGAGGCCTCATATCAACCATTCACAGAACAAAGAATAGCAATAAGTTAGGTAGTAAATGTGTTTTTTATTCTCTCTCTCTCTCTCTCTCTCTCTCTCTCTCTCTCTCTCTCTCTCTCTCTCTCTCTCTCTCTCTCTCT
>NC_058133.1:219567904-219586368 GCF_016433145.1 Gracilinanus agilis
TCTCTCTCTCTCTCTCTCTCTCTCTCTCTCTCTCTCTCTCTCTCTCTCTCTCTCTCTCTCTCTCTCCCCACTTCCACTAATCCAGATGCATTGGTTCTATTCAACATCTAAAAAGCAAATTTGGCAAAGATTATTTACTCGAAATAAAAGTGAAGGAACCTGGACAAGTGAGACATCTCCATGAAGAGATTCTGAAACTTTTTCCAAGAGCAGCACGGCAAGAAAGGTATGGAAAGCTATTTCCTATGGTGGCAAAAGTAAACTCACTCTTCTCTTCAGTTTTTCTTGCTTCCTAGAGTGTCAAAGGGGAAAAAACAATGCTTTTTAAGCATAAGTATGCATTTTAAACACAGGTATGCCAGAATTTTTCTAAATTAATTTAATATTATTTTGAATTCAAGTACTTCTAAGCTTAAAGAAAGAAATGTCCTTGAGAAATTTTGAATTAACATTTATTGCAATCTTGAACAAGAAAAAGGCCATGTATGTGAAAACATAGTTTTAATTAAATGTTATTACAACAAATAAAACAATGGTCACTTCAAAACTGCTCAATTCCTTCTTGACCACTCCCCTCATGTGTTCTTCAGAAGTAATCAGAGGGACCTCCCTGAGATCCCAATCTTTTCCGAATGGAAAAAAAAAATGATCTTAACTATACAAGAAGTATTAAGCTCAGTTACCCCATTAATCCATATTCTCTAGGAGTATATGAGGTCCTTTTTCTTTAATCTCTTTGGGATACAGAGATAGTAGTGGTATTGCTAGATCAAAGGGCAAGCATAGTTTTAAAGATTTAGGAATAGTTGCATATTGTTCTCCTGAATTGTTGGACTAGCTCACTACTCCACCAATAGTTCATTAGTATACCTATTTTTCCTCATCCCCATCAGCATTTTTCAATTCTGATTAGTGTCAAATGGTACCTCAGAGTTTTTTAATTTGCATTTCTCTAATCATTACTGAGTTAGTATATTTCTTCATGTGAATATAGAGAGCTTTGGTTTCTTCTTCTGAAAACTGCCTGTTTACAACCTTTAACCACTTATCAATTTGGAAATAGCTCTTATTTTTATGTTTGATTCATTTCTATGCTAAGCATAAATTTGAAAAATGAAGTCTTTATGAAATTATCTTGATATAGAAATTCTATATTAATTCATTATCTATGGTAACTTTTAGCAAAATATAATTTCTCTGATTATCTCTCTTCATTAGGTCTGTTTTTGCTTTTGCTTTGTCTGGAATCATGATTGCTATCCCTGCCCTTTTTACTTCAACTAAAGAATAACAGATTGTACTCCAATCCTTTATTTTAACCATGTGTGTTTTTCTGTTTCAAGTGTTTGTCTTGTAAACAACATATTGTTTGATTTGGGTCTCTAATCCATTTTACTATCATTTCCCTCTATTTTATGATTGAGGTCATGCCACTCATATTCACAGTTGTGATTTTCCAACCATGTTTTTCCCTCCAATCCACTTTCTTCAAAAGGTTTTATTGCTTTATTTCTTCCCTTAATCTTCTCTCCCTTTTACCCTCTTAGGTAAGTTAGAGTTTATACACAACTGAACATGGATACCTCCTAACTTACCCTTCCCCCTTTTCCCAGTTTGTCCTTCTTTTTCACTCACTTTTTTGGAGATCAGCCCAACATAATTGATATACACCCATGTTCTCTGACTATGTAAAGTCCTTTTAAATGTCTTCATAATGATAAAGTACTTAATAGTTATATGTATCATTTCTCTTAGGAATGTAAACATTGAACCCCTTACACTTACTATTTTGTGTTTGGTTTTTTTTTTTTTTTTTTTTTGCTTCCCTTGAGTCATATGTTTGAATGTCAGATTTTTCTATTCAGCTTTAGTCTTTTCATCAAGAATGCTTGAAAACCCTCTATTTTGTTAAATAAAGATATTTTCTAGATATTTTCATTGAGTATAGATACATTATTTACATATTTTCCCTGAACAGATTATATTCAGCCTAACAGATTACATTCAGTTATACTTTAGTTAACTTTGATTATAATCCTAACTCTTTGGCCTTCTGGAATATCATACTTCAAGCTCCCTGTTCCTTTAATTTGGAAGCCAGTAAATCTTGTGTGATCCTGGCTCTGGCTCCACAATATTTAAACTATTTCTTTCTTACTGCTTGAAGTATTTCCTTTTTAATATGGGATCTCTGGGACTTAGCTATAATATTCCTGCGAGTTTTCATTCTCTTTCATGAAGTCATTATTGAATTCTTTCCATTTGTTTTACCCTCTATATCTAAGATATCAGATCAATTTTCCTTGATAATTTCTTGAAATGTGATGTCTAGGCTCTTTCTTTGATCATGACTTTCATTTAATCCAATAACTTTTAAATTATCTCTTTTCAATCTATTTTCCAGGTCAGTTTCTTTTCTAAAGATATATTTTACATTTTCTTCTATTCTTTAAGTCTTTTAACTGTCTTTTTTTATTTCTTGCTGTCTAATGCATCTTAATGTCTCATTAGCCCAATTCTAATTTTAAGGAATTATTTACTACATTGATGTACATAACTGTATCATGTTAATTACTATATTTTGTTATATTAATTACTACAAAATTAATTTCTGTACTTTCTTTTCTATAGTTCTTTTCTTCAATTAATTTTGTGCCTCTTTTATCATTAAGTAAACTCTATTCTTTAAAGTATTGTTTTCTTCCATATTCTTTTATGCCTCCTTTACCAAGCTGCTAAATCTCTTTTCATAATTTTCTTGAATCACTCTCATTTCCCCTTAAAATTTTCCTCTACCATTCATCTCTTTCTTTAACATTTCCAGGAATTGTTGTCTTATGTTCAATCAGCATTTTTCTTTAAAACTTTTTATGTAGCTATTTTACATTATTTTCTAATTCTGAGTTCATGTTTTAGTCTTCTCTGCCTCAAGAGTAGCTTTTTATGGTTGGTTATTTTTGTTGTTGCTTGCATATTTTTCTATCCTATATCTTGAA
The DNA here is from genome assembly GCF_016433145.1 of Gracilinanus agilis. Classification (NCBI taxonomy): domain Eukaryota; kingdom Metazoa; phylum Chordata; class Mammalia; order Didelphimorphia; family Didelphidae; genus Gracilinanus; species Gracilinanus agilis. The sequence continues at coordinate 219,570,901 of NC_058133.1, forward strand.
TTTGAATTTTATGTTAAAGTTGGGCTCTGTTTACCGGGAGGTAAAGAGGTATATATGCCAATCTTTAGCTTTTTTTATGCTGCTCTTCTAAGAGTTAGTTTTGGGATTCTCAAAGTTTTGCATGTTTCCAAGGTGAGGTGATCCTTGGAGAAGTATGATGACTGATTTGCCGATCTACCTAGGAAAGATCCTTGATTCCCTGCAACTACAAGCACTAGTTCTTTTCTTTGCTTTAGAACTGAGACCACACACCTGCTCATTTGTGATCCACCACAAACACTTTTCTTTGCCCTGAAATACAACCTAAAACTTCTTATGGACACTAGAGTTGACTTTTGTACCTACTGCTAAGAAAGGGTCCCCTGTAACCTATTTCTTATCAGTTTAAACCCTGTTACTACCTCTGAGTAGAGAGCTACATAAGCCACTGCTATTTCTGCTGCTTTTTGCTGTGGTAATGTATACACAGGTGTACCTGCACTCTGGTCTCCACTTCAGTATTAGAAACCTCCCCTGCTGATCTAAGTCTTCTTATGCAATAAAAATGCCAAACTTTAATCTTTTGTTGGAGGAAAAGTTAATAGGATTCAACTGGGTTGCTGACTACAATCTTCCTTCTTGGACTCATGCAGAATTATGTTTTTTAATAAAAAATTAAATATAAAAGATTTTCAAAATTGCATTAAAATAGGCATTTTACCAATCCAAATTCACCAAACTACTGAAATATATCCATAAACACTTTGGGTTCCTTGGATTCCACATTAACAATTTTTTTCTTAAAAATGATAGGAAGTTATTAGAAATTAATAAATTAGGGAACAATATGGTCAATCCTGTGGTTTAGGAAAATCACTTTGGCATGTTGCATTTAAGAAAGGTTAAATTGGGGAAAGAATTCCCAAGAGGTGAGGAAGTCCTGAATTGTAGAAAAAAGGGACTACAACTGAGAGATTTTTTAATTTAACTAAATGTATAATATTTAAAATAAAATTCAGTATGGGGAGAGTGAGAGTAAAACAATCAGAATGAAACCTCAGTGAATGGAAGAGTGTCGGTGCTTTAGACAGTAATAGATTTGAAGGAGGTGATTGGTTTAGGAAATATAATTAGTTCTATTTCAAGATTGCTGAATTAGTGATGTCTACAAGATAACAAATTGATAAAATATAGAGAAAACAAAGAAGAAAAACTGGTATGGACCCTCGGGTGACATGTATTAAGATCTAGCAGAAGAAATAGAAAAGTAGCTGTAAGAGAAGTAGAAGGAAAACCAAAAGAGAACAGTATCAAGAAAATCTAGGGAGGAGAGTCCACAGAATAACATGATTCAATAGTGTTGAATATTAAAAAATGTTCCAGAATGATGAGTGGGAAAGGACAACTAAGACTGACAGTGAATGGAACACTTTGAAGAGGGCAAATTCAGTTGAATGATATGATGAGAAGTCAGACTGCAGAGAATGAGAAGGAAATTAAAGAAGAGAAACTGGATGCACCAAATATAGATTAGGTCAAAATTTCTTCTCCCACCCTTTTCCTTTTATTCTCTTATTATACTATAGTGTTTTTTCTTTTCCCTTTTCTATGGTTTTCTCTTTCCTTATTCATTACCACTTTTTGGATTTTTTTTAAACCTTACCTTCCATCTTAGCATCAATAATATATATTGGTTTCCAGGTAGAAGAGTGGTAAGGCTTAGGCAATGAGGATTAAGTGACTTCCCCAGGGTCACACAGCCAATTCCCCTCTGACTTCCATCTCCCTAGGAGTTATAGATCCTCTTACATAGTAATTTTGTCCCACAGAATACATTAATTCACTTGTAATGGGAATGAGGATCTATATCACTTTAATTCTGTTCCTCTACTGTCAATTGTCCAATTTACATTTGCTTATATCTGTCATGATGGTATTTCTTTGTTTTTATTTATTTTACCTTTTCAGTCACTCACTTTGTATTTTAAAAAAATAATTTCATATCCCTTTTCTCATTACATATTCTTTTCCTTGGTAATTATACTTATTTTCTTATGTTTCTGTTGCTTCAGGTGTTTGAAAATTGGATATTCTGCTCACATCTGAGATATTTTTGGAAGGGAAGTCTTAAATTCTTCTTTTTGTTACTTCTTCAGCTTTATGCTTGTTGACTAAGCTAAAGTTTTAAGAGTACATCATTTTGGGCAGCTATAAGGAATAATCTTATTTTTAGATTTTCCTTTCAAAAATAAATTGAAGAGCCTTATTTTGAATTATTGAAGAATTTATTGTCATTAAAATGGTTACATTTAACTACCAATGTCTTGAACTTTGAAGCATGTTGTTATTGTTTTGTTTTGTTTTGCTTTTTCTTTGAATCAATTTTGGATGGTTTTGACTGATTATTTTCTTTATTCAAAAGTTCTGAGAAGTTTTCATGTTTTATTTTCTTTATTATGGTGTTCAAATTTCTTAATTTATCATGTTGTGGGGGCACATTCATGGTCCTTAAGTTATATAGATATAGATATAGATATAGATGTAGATGTAGATATAGATATAGATATAGATATAGATATAGATATAGATATAGATATAGATATAGATATAGATATAGATATAGATATAGATATACACACACACTCCTAAATGCAATGTCAACTGATTTCATAGGGGTCATATGTTTTTACTGCTGGCTTTTATTCTACAATATTTCCTCCACTAAAGAATCTTCATATTTCACATATGTTAGTCTCTTAGACTTTTTTTTTGAGAAACTCTCAACCCTACATGTAACTTTTTTCACAAATCTGCTAAATGAGGTTTTTATTATCATACTGAGAGCTATACATTCTGACATTTATTCTTAATTTCTTATGGATTTAATTTCTCTTTTGAAATATTTTGAAAAAAACACATTTTGAAATTCTTTATTATTTTATGCATTCTTTTGGATTTCATGGGGTTCTTTATTTCATCTGGTTAATTTTCTTTATCTGGTAATATTTGTTAAGAGAGCTTTATAAATCTTTGATGGGGTTAAGTACTATGTCTTCCTTCTAGTTTTAGGATCCTCTCTATTGATTTGTTATTTCTGCCCTGGATTTTAATTGAGCTTTCTTCTTCTTGAAAACTTTTGTGTTTCAGCATTTTTTTTCCTTTATATTTATCCATCACTTTCTGACTCCCCCTCCAGTTCTGGTGAACTCATCACTTAGCCTGCACTGAAAATCAACTCCTTTTTTCCAAGCTGGAAGGTTTAGGTTTCATTAGAATTAGTTTCTGCCTTGAATAGCCTATTGAGTAACAGGACTGGAACTAACTGGGTTTCAGATCTCTTTCCTTCAGACCCTGTGGAATAATGTACACTGACACCCTGTTTGAGTTCCGCTTAGTTTTTCTCTTTTCCTCAATCTAGGCAGAATTGATGGCACTTCCTTTTACCAGGATTGAGGGAAAGGCATTCCATATATTTGGAGTTCTCTAACCTAGGAATTGCCACAGGTCAAAGGAAATATACTTCCCTTACTTCCTACCTCCTTCACGTTACTATATAAGAATTCATATTGGGCTACAATGTGAACGTGGCAGCCAGTCAGGGGATTAGATGTGCTGGCAAAGTCTGTGCAGCAAGCGGGGATACCAATATGAAACCTGGGTTGAATGCCTGCATTGGTATATACATCTTTTCCAGGAGCACAGACGATGGTGGGAGTGGGATGATGAGTGAAGGCTTCAAGGATTAGTTTTACTTAGTTTTAATTCATAAGAATTTTACCTTGCTAAGGTGTTATCTCTCTGTCTCTATATGCGACTCTTTCTGGTTCTCTCTCTCTCTCTCTCTCTCTCTCTCTCTCTCTATCTATCTATCTATCTCTCGCTATCTCTCTGTCTGTGTCTCTCTCTCTATCTGTCCCTTTCTTTATCTCTGACTGTCTCTCTATCTCTCTCTCTCTTTCCCCCTAAGTATTCAGATTTAATTGTATTGTATCTGGTAACTATATTTTTTGGCTTTGTTTTTAGAGAATTAGTGGGATCTAGAGAAATTATTGAATACATAATTTTTTCAGTCAGAAAAGGATTATTGTTGAATTCTCCAATATTTGAGCAAATTAGCACTCTGAATTCTCTTCCAACTCTGAATTAGTGATTCTATGATCCATGATATCATTGAAGCATTCCTTCTGGCAGTGGAGTGGTAAACGTTAAACAGTTGGCTGCCTAGGAAGGGAAATGTCCAAATAATACAACTTTAAGTTTAATCCACATAATTGACATTTTATCCATCACTTTCTTAAGTATAAGATAATCAATGAAATGACAAATCAAACTCTAATTAAACTGATTTATTAGATGTAAATCTTCATAGTGAATATGTAATAATCAACTCTCTTAAGTCAGTTTGATGTGATTTCTGATCACCTTTTATGTTCTAAATTGATGAAGTCTCTGAATCACCTATGGCTTCTAATCTTTTGCAGTTCTTGTCATATTGTTGTTGAAATCAAATTAAGATTATTCTAAAACTTTACTACACTTAATAAGAATCCTATTCCTTAGTTTTATATGTTAACCTGGCAATTCAGCCTATAAGGGAAAGAAAGAAACAAGGGAGAAGTGACATAGAAGATGAGATATTGTATATTGAGGGAGTAATTGTGTTAATCCGTAAGTCCTATAAAGACATTGAGTTCATGGCTGTGTGGATAAAGTTCAAACTATTCAATAAGAAGTACAGCATGCAAGGAATTGTGCTGAATTCTTGAGACTTCAAGAATAATAAACATAATCCATCCTCTGTAGGAAGAGGGCAAAGAAACAGGGGCAGACTGTTTTTAGAAAGGGAGATGTGATGGGCAAATACTTAAAGTAATAGGTATGTGAATTATCTTTGAATTATAGTTACTTTGTCAACAAGACTAAATAGTTTTGCTAAAATTTTATTATTTCTTATAGCTATTGCTCTTTTTTTTTAACATTTTGTCATATCCTCCATAGCTTGTGGCTAAAAGAAAAAAAATTTTCCTCTTTCTCCGACCAGGTATTCCTCCTTGATGGTCTATAAATTGCCTGTAGAAGATGTGCATCCTCTTTCTCAGGCTTTTTCTAAATTAGAAGCAGGTAAGAGTGATCACTTTCAAAATGAGTTGCTAATAGAAACAATTAACAATTCTATTTAATAAATAACAACGAGGAGACAACATATCAAAATTTTGGGGGTGTAGCCAAAGTGATAGTTCAGGGGAAATTTATATCTACATATGCTTACATCAACATGTAGAGAAAGATCAAATCAATTAATTGGACATGCAACTTAAAAAACAAATTAAAAACCTCCAATTAAATACCAAAATGGAAATCCTAAGAATCAAGGGAGAACTGAATAAAATTGAAAGTAAGAAAGCCATTGAACTAATAAATAAAACAAAGTTGGCTTTATGAAAAAATAAATTTAATTAATTAATAATTGTTTAATTTGATTTAAAAAAGAAAGAAAACCAAATTACCAGCATCAAAAATGAAAAAGGTGAAATCACTACCGATAAAGAAGAAATTAAGTAAGTTATTGGGAGTTATTTTGCCCAATTAATCTGACAGTCTAAGTGAAATAGATGAATATCTGCAAAAATATAAACTACCCAGATTAACAACCCAATCACAGAAAAAGAAATTGAACAAACCATCAAAGAACTCCCAAAGAAAAAGGTCCCAGGACTAGATCGATTCACTAGTGAAGTCTATCAAACATTCAAAGAACATCTAACTTGAATTCCACATTAACTATTTAGAAATAGAAGGGGAGAGATTCTTTTTCTGGCACAAATAGAAATAGAAGGGGAAAAATTCTTTTTCTGGCACAAATATGGTACTGATACCTAAACAAGGAAGAGCTAAAACAGAGGGGAGAAAAACTATAGACATCTCCCTAATGAACATTGTTGCAACAATTTTAAATAAAATACTAGAAAGAAGATTACAGCCTTATATGACAAGAATCATACACTATGATAAGGTGAGTTTTATGCCAGAAATGCAAGGATGGTTCAATATTAGGAAAACCGTCAGCATCATTAACCATTTCAGTAACAAAACCAACAAAAATAACATGATTATTTCAATAGATGCAGTAAAAGCATTTGACAAGATATAGCACTTATTCCTTATTTGGAAAAAAATTATAAACATTAGAATAAAGGGAACCTTACTCAAAGTGAGAAATGGCATCTATCTAAAACTATCAGCAAACATCTGTAATAGGATAGACTAAAACTATTCCCAAAAAAATCAGGGTAAGTCAAGGATGCCCATTATCACCACTCTTATTTAATATTGTACTAGAAATGCTATAACAATAAGCAGAAAAAGAAATTGAAGATATTAGAATAGGCAATGAAGAAATGAAGTTATTACTCTTTGCAGATATGATAGTGTATCTAGAGAATCCTGAAGAATCAACAACAAAAAAAAAACCCTAATAGAAATAATTAACAATGTCAGCAAAGTCACAGAATACAAAATGAACACACATAAGTCATTAGCATTTCTATTTACCACCAACAAAAACCAAAGGTTACAGATCGAAAGGGAAATTCCATTTAAAAAAATTTAGACAATATAAAATATTGGTGATATACTTACCAAAACAAAACCAGCAACTATATGAACAAAATTACAAGACATTCTTCACACAAATAAAATCAGACATAAATAATTGGAAAAACATTAACTGAACATGGATAGGCTGAGCCAATATAGTGAAAATGACAATACCACCTAAATTAATTTATATATTCATTGACATACCAATGAGCTACCCAAGAATTATTTCATAAGACTAGAAAAAATAGCATCAAAGTTCATCTGGAAGAACAAAAGGCCAGAAATATCAAGAGAATTGATGGGCAAAAAGTATGAAAGAAGGAGGCCTGGCTGTTCCAGATATCAAACTATACTATAAAGCATTAATCATCAAAACAATCTGGTACTGGCTAAGAAATAATGGTGAACCAATGGCATTTAATGTCCACTGCAACTTAGTGTTCAATAAACCCAAAGACCCCAGCTTTGGGAAAAGGACTCACTATTTTAAAAAAACTGCTGGGAAAACTGGAAAGCATTATGGCAGAGTTTAGGAATGGACTAAAATCTCACATCATACACTAGGATAAAGTCAAAATAGATACTTGATGTGTTAATAAAGGGTGAGACCATAAACAAATTAAAACATGGAAAAGTTGGGGCAGCTGTGTAGCTCAGTGGATTGAGAGTCAGGCCTAGAGATGGGAGGTCCTAGGTTCAAATTCAGCCTCAGACACTTCCCAGCTGTGTGACCCTGGGCAAGTCACTTGACCCCCATTGCCCACCCTTACCACTCTTCCACCTATGAGCCAATACACAGAAGTTAAGGGTTTAAAAAAAAGAACATGGAAAAATTTACTTGTCAGATTTATGGATAAGGTAAGAATTTATGATCAAAGTAGATAAAGAGAACAACATGTAAAATGAAATAGATAGTTTTGACTACATTAAATTAAAAAGGAGTTGTACAAACAAAACCAATGCAAACGAGATTAGAAGGATAATTAAAATGGAAAAAATTTTAAAGCAAGTGCTTCTCACAAAAGTCTCATTTATCAAATACAAAGAGAGCTGAGTCAAATTCACAATAATACAAAGCATTTCCCAATTTGAAAAAAAATGGTCAAAGGATATGAACAGACAGTTCTCAGCAGAAGAAATTAAAACTATCCATAGTCATATGAAGAAATGCTCCAAATCACGATTGAATACAGAAACAAATTAAAATAATCTGAAATGTCAACTCATACTACCAGATTGACTAACATGACCAAAAATGGAAATAATAACTTTTGGAGAGGATGTGGGAAAATTGCTACTCTGATACATTTGTTGGTAGAACTGTGAACTGATCCAACCATTCTGGAGAGTAATATGGAACAAGGCCACAAAACTATGTATATTCTTTGATCCAGCAATACCACTATTGGGACTATATTTCAAAGAATCTGAGATAAGTGGAAAGGAACTACGTTTACCAAAATATTTTAGCAACTCTTTTTGTAGTGGCAAAGAATTGGAAACAAACTATTCACCACCATAGGAGGGAGAAAAATTTGAATTTTAAAATGTCAAACTACTGTCAAAAATGTTTCTTCATGTAACTTAAAAAACTAAAAAGAAAAGAAAAAAATGAGTTTCAACAGAGCAATGACAACCTCCCAAATAGAATCAATGCAACAATTATTTGAGGAAACTAAACCGATTCCTTGCATGACTTGAGGGACTTGCATTTCTTATTGTTGAGTTAGACAGTTTCTCAAGGGTGGTCTAGTTCAGTGTAATACACATAAGATAACTGAATAGTATATTTTTAATTAGCTATTTTAAAAGTCAAACATTAACTAGGATACTTTGTTATATTTTTCTTCAACTACATACTGACTTTTGTTTTATCCTTTGATTTTAAGACATATTATTTATTTGTAGTTATTGGTATTAGACTCTGACTTGGGGAAAAATACTTAGATAAAAACTATTTGAACTGCTAACATAAATTCATTCCTGTTTAGCTAAGCATACCTTCAATCTGGAGGAATACAGTCTCTCTCAGTCCACTTTGGAACAGGTGTGTTTTCTTTTTTTCCTTTTTTTTAATATTATTTTTTAGCCTTTAGTCGGTCTTAGAATTAGTACTAGATATTGGTTCCAAGGCAGAACATGTATTATTTTTCTTAAAGACTTTCTTTCTGACATGCAACTGTTGTTTAGTCTTTTCATTTATATCTAATTCTTCATAATCCCATTTAGAATTTTCTTGACAAAAATCTGAAGTGGTTTGCCATTTCTTTCTCTAGGTCATCTTACATATGAGGCAGACAGGGTTAAGTGACTTGCCCAGGGTCATACAGCTAGTTCTGAGACCATATCTGAACTCAGATATTCCTGACTCCAGGCCCCATGCTCCATCCACTGTGCCACCTAGCTACCCCGCCATGCAACTATGTGTGACTAATTTGGTGAACATTCTTACCTTGAGACCACAGACAAGCATGCTTTTATTTAACTAATCAATTAATTGGTTAAAGATACTCTCTCCACTATTATACAAAAAATACTTTCTGGTCATTCATATCTGTTTCCTGCTTCACCAAACTTTATCTCTTCAGATGAATGGACAAGAAGGAACCCTTAATCACCCAAGTTCAAATTATTTTGGCATAAAATGAAATATGGATATGAATCATTGAAGAGTTATAGGAAATTTGTTTGACCTGCATCCATCTAGTTCTGAAAAGCTTTCAAATTAAACCTAACATTTATATATTTTTCTTTCTTTCCTTCTTTCTCTGATTCTTTCTTTCTTTTAATATTCATTCATTCACTTATTTATATATTTGTTCAATTATACATCCATTCATACATGTATGCATTCATTAATTTATTTCCTTATAGATGTAGATAAGTATATTATATGTGTATATGTTATATATTTACTTACATGCTTGCATTATTCACTAATTTGCTTATTGTCACATAAAATCCATTTTTCTATGACCATAAGGTTATATTCTATAAGTACTACTTATAGAAGCCATCAAATGCTTCACTCTTATGGAATAGTCTGGCCAATAATCTTGAAATCTCCTGGAGATTACTCTCCCAGTTTGTTGTTATTGTTTGCTCTGGAAAGTCATGGAAGAAACAGAAAAAGGGATGTAGGGAGGCTTTTTATGGTCAGTGACTGTAAGCACTAGAAAGAAGAAGACATGAAGGTAAGAAGTAGCCTAACTACTCTCTCTTTCTCACAGCCAATTTCTCTTTAAATTATCATAATTTTTGTCCAGGTCAAGGGAGAATAAAAAGAAGAAAATAATAACAATAAAACTGACAATCATAAGCATTTTAAGATTTGCAAAGCTCTTTGTTTATATGATAATATCTAGCATTCTTATTATACTTTAAGGTTTCTAAAGTCTTATTTAATTTGAGCCTTGCAAGAATCAAAGAGGTAGAACCTGGAAATGTTATTATCCTCATTTTATAGATAAGAAAATTGAGTTTCAGAAAAATTAAATGCCTTGCTCATAGTCATACAGTTAGTGTCAGAGGCAAAATTTAAACCCAAGTTTTCCTGATTACAAATTATACATCTATTGCTAAGAGACTTCTCATAATAGCATAATTCAAATAAATAGCAGGATGAACTATGGACACCAATTACATAGGTAAGTCATATGAGATAAAAATATCATTTGTAATATGCTTTGCAAGTCTCAAATTATTTTGTAATTGCTAGCCATAATGATAATAATATTTTTGTTGTTATTCTCTGAACTCTTCTCATTAAATGGGTGGTAAAGAAACTAAATTGCTACCCCATTCTTCTCTTTCCTCCCCAATTTTCCCATAAAGGTCTTCCTAGAGTTGTCAAAGGAACAGGAGCTGGGAGATTTTGAAGAGGAATTGGATACAAATATAAAATGGAAACTCCTCCCCCAGGAAGAACCTTAGAGGTCTAGACGTGCTAAGTCTATGTATAAGATCTCATGACCCTTTATGTTAACACATTTTTGGTTTTCATCCCATATATTATCTCAGAAATGTTAATCCAAATTTTAAAGTATATTTTACATTTACATAGCGATTGGTTAAACTTGTAATAACTCTTTGCTAGAATAAGCAGCTTTTTTTAATTTCAAAAAATTGGAAACTGAAGGGTTGTCCATCATTTGGGAAATGGATGAAAAGTGTTATATGTTTGTAATGAAATACTATTGAGCCTTAAGGAATGATGAACAGGATGAGTTTGGAAAAACCTGAAAAGATTTATGTGAAATAATGCAAAGTGAAGTGAGAAGAGCAGGGAGAATGATGTATACAATAACAGAAATATTGCATAACGAACAACTACAAAGGACTGTCATCATCAACAAAGCAAGTCTCCAAGATAAGGCAAATTTTGAGTTTCTAGAGAATATGGCATGGGGCAAAAACAGTAGGATGTGTAGGATGGTGCCAGCTAATTAGCAATTGCAATGGCAGGGGTCTACTCCCTGGGACTGAATAATAATCATGATCATTTCGATCACTAACTCATTGGCTTGCTTTAAAAGTGCCTTAACAGAATTTGGTGCTGCCCTGGGATTGGGCCAATTTATTCACAAGAGACTCATGATGAAATTACTATCCATAGTCAAAAGGGACTGTTGGAGACTGAGTGTAGATCAAGCACTCCATCTTCAACTATATTTCTGTCATGAGATTATACGTATAATGTGTGTCTTCTATCATGACATGGGCAATATGGAAATATGTATTACATGAAAATACAAATATAACATATATCTGACTATTCAGTGCCTTGGGGGAGGATAGGAAGGGAGAAAATCTGAATTTTAAAATGTCAAAAAATAATTGTCAAAAGTTGTTTCTACATGTAACTGATAAAACTAAAAAATATTGGGAAAAAATAAAAATTTAAAAATAAAAATAATAAAGGGAAGGAGGATAACTTCAGGTAAAATCCCCATACCAAATAGCATTTATAATGGGATAGAATTGGAGTGTTAGTTTCCTATATATTTCCATGCCTTTTAGGTATATTTTCCATATTATATTTTAACTTTTTATCAACAAAAGGGCTAATAAACTTGGTGTTTTTTTCCTCAACTGGAAGGAGGAATTGATGAATCAGGAGAAGTGGAAGCTAAGGCAAATTTTGAGCTCCCAGAGAACATGGAATTGGGCAAAAGCAGTAGGATGTGTAGATGAGAGCCCACTAACAGGCAATTGCAATGGCAGGGGTCTGCTCCCTGGGACTGAATAGTAATCATGATCATTTGAATCACTAACTCATTGGCCTGCTTTAAAAGTGTCATGACAGAATTTGGTGCTGCCCTGGGGTTGGACAAATTTATTCACTCTCCATTTCCTCTCCCTCCTCTGGCATTTCTTACTCTTAAATTTTGCTCATTTTCTGTAAATATTTTTATAATGAGTTTTGTATCCAGATAAATATAAGCTGATTTTTATTACATTCCAAGTGATTGTTATAAGAAGATCACACTATGGGGAAGGGCGAAGAGAATCTCTATACAAGTAAGCTTTAATAAATGATCTCTGTTTCTTTCTCAATCAATAAAATACAGATTTGTATGTTTTTTAAACATTCAAGTATGAACTTGACAGTACTAAGATTCTTTTTTAACAAATTTTTTTAAGAGTTAACTTTCTGTGTATATTTTCAGAATCAATTCAATTCAACAACATTTGAGCTTATGTACCAGGCATACTGCTAAATGCTAGAGATACAAAGATAGCAATTACCCTCAAGAAAATTATACTCTAGATAGTTAGGTGGCTAAATACAGAAAGACAGACCTGGAGACAGGAGGTCCTAGGTTCAAATCTGATCTCAAACACTTCCTATCTGCATGACCCTGGGCAACTCACTTAATCCCAATTTCCTACTCCTTCTTGCTTCTCTGCCAATACTTAGCATAAATTCTAAAGAAGAAGGTAATAGTTTTAAAACCCAAATGAGACTACACACACATATAAGTATATGTAGAAAATATACAAACTGAATATAAGGAGATTTGGGAGGGAAGACACTAGCATGTAGATGAGGATTGAGAAAGGCATCATGTAGGTGGTGGCACTTAAGCTGATTTTAGAAAAAAAATACCTTAGTATTCCAAGAAGCAGAGAAAGGAAGGAGAAACATTCAGGTATAGGCTTCAAAGCTAAGAAACATCAAAGAGTGAGGAATAGCAAATAGGCCAGAATGTCTCAGCTACAGAATTGATGGAGTAGAATAAAATGGAAGAAGACTAGAAATACAGGAAGGAGCCTTGTTGTATTAAGCTTTAAATCCCAGCATAGAGAAATTTGTAATTGACCTTAAGAGAAAATAGAAAATCACTAGATTTTACTAACAGAAAGATGCTCTGGGCTTCACTTTAAGCAAATCACTTTGGCATTTGTTTAAAGCAGGGGTCGGCAACATATGGCTCTTCTTGCAGGAGCCATAAAGTCAATTTTTTTTCAGGCCTGTTACAGGAGCGCACACTGTGAGCACTGTACGGCTCTCACAAAATTACATTTAAAAAAATGTGGCATTTGTGGCTCTCACGGCCAAAAGGGTTGCTGACCCCTGGTTTAAAAGATGGATTAGAGTGATAGAGACAAGGCAGAAAAATGAAATGAGGAGCTAATGCAACAGTCCAAGCAAAATGTATTGAGGATCTAGACTAGGGAGAGAGACTAGAGAGGATCTAGACTCTGTGGAGAGAGAGAAAAAATGGATAGAAGAGATGCTATGGAGGTTCAAATACAAACTGATTGAAAATTCATGGAGAAGCAAAGTAAGGAGTTAAAAATGGCTTTGAAAGACTTCCAGAAGCCTGCCTAATTTCTCCTAAATTCCCCTCCAAATAACTTTCAAACAATGTCTCTTAGAACCAAATTTTTGAGCAGGGAAGTGATTTTCTACCCCAGAACAACTTGGAGGGTCAGCAGGAAATGTCTCTCTCCCTGGAGTGGAAGGGGAACTCAGGCTGGAGCACATATCCCAGCAAGCCAGAAGCAGAAACTGCTTCCACAGGAGCAGGGCCTGAACAAGATGCACTTCCAGTGAGGCTCTACCTCAAGTGCAGGTTACCCAAATAGTGAGGTCTACCACCAGAATAAGCCTCTAGTGAGGGGTCAACCCCAATAAAGGGCACTAGCATGGCCCTGCCCTCAGTACAGGCCACCAGCTAGATAACACCCTGTACAAGACAGCAGAGAGAACTCATTCTCAGACTACCAGCAAGGCCCCATCCCCAGCTCTAGTACCAATGAAGCCCCAACCCCAGAGCATGCCATTAGTAAGGCTCCTGGTACTGACCAGCAATAGGGCCCTCCACCCAGAACAAGCCACCAGGAAGACCATACATACAATTCAGGTCATCAGTAAGCCAAACATTAATATATAATAAAAAGGCTAAAAATAACCTAGAAAGATGAGCAATACTCACACAAAAAAACCTAACCATATAAATTTAATATGATGACAAGGAAAATCAAGACACAAACTTAGAAGAGTACAGCAATGTCAAAACACCTACATGTGAAATCTCAAAAAAAATACAAATAGATATCATGGCCAAAAAGGAGCTCTAGAGAAGCTCAGAAAGGACTTTATTATATAAAAGTTCATTAAAAGAAAAGAATTCCTTTAAAAAATAGAGTTGAGCTTGTGAATGCACACTTCAAGAGAATGAACTGACATGAAAGACATAAGCTATATATTTTGATGGATGATGCCTTCTATGGTGTGGGAAGGGAAGGCAGGAGCTGAATAAAAAATATTTTTTAAAAAGAAAGAAAATGACTCCTGGGAAAGTAAAAATGAATAAATGGGAAAAGGTATATAGAAGTTTAATGAAGAAAATAATGCATTAAAAATTAAAATTGGGCAAATGAAAACTAATGATTCCATAAGACATCAAGAAATGATCAAATAAGGTAAAAAGCATTAAAAAATAGTTGTGAGATATTTTATTAGAAAAACAACTTACCTGGAAAATTGATCCAGGAGAGACAATTTAAGAATTGTTGGACTATCTGAAAGCTAAGAGAAATCACATATCCTTAATAAACCAATATTATGGATATCATATTTCAAGAAATTATCAAGGAAAAATGCCATGATGTCTTAGAATCCGAGTATAAAATAGTAACTGAAAGAATCTACCAATCACCTCCAGAAAGAGATTCCAAAATGAAAATTCCCAGGAATACTATAACCAAATTCCAGAACTCTAAGGGCAAGGAGAAAATACAGCAAGTTGCCAAAAGAAAACAATTCAAATATCATGGAACTATAATCAGGATTATATAGGATATAGCAGCTTCTACATTAAAGGTTCAGAGGCCTTGGAATATGATATTCTAAAAGGCAAAGAAGCTTGGATTACAAATAAGAATTACCTGACCAGGGAAACTGAGTATAAACCTTCATGGGAAGTATAAAACTTTCATGGGAAAATATGGATATTTAGTAAAATTGAGGACTTTCAAGCATTCCTAATGAAAAGACCAAAACTGTATAGAAAATTTGGCACTCAAAAAGTATGCTTATGAACTGGCTACGAGGAGATGATATCAAAAAAAAATTAAGAGATGAGAAACAAGAATGCACTGGGAGAAGAGGAGAAGGAGTAACAGAAGGGGTGAATTATTTCACATAAAAGAAAGAAAAAAGAGCTGTTATAATATAGGGAAAATATGAGGTGGCAAGCAAAACTTGAAGCTTACTCTCATCAGATTTGACTCAAAAAGAGAATAGTACACAATCAGTTAGATATAGAAATCTGTCTTAGCCAATAGGGAAGTAAAAAGGTTTAACAAATAAAAAATGGTCTGAGGTCTTAGTACCAGCATTTATTGAGAGAGAGAGAGAAAGAGAGAGAGAGAGAGAGA
>NC_058133.1:219596100-219616455 GCF_016433145.1 Gracilinanus agilis
AGCAGATTGGCTAAAATGAAAGAAGGGGAGAGTAATGAATGCTGGAGGGGATGTGGCAAAATTGGGACATTAATGCATTGCTGGTGGAGTTGTGAACTGATCCAACCATTCTGGCTGGCAATTTGGAACTATGCTCAAAGGGCTATAAAAAAATGTCTGCCCTTTGATCCCGCTATACCACTGTTGGGTTTGTACCTCAAAGAGATCATTAATAAACAGACTTGTACAAAAATATTTATAGCTGTGCTTTTTGTGGTGGCAAAAAATTGGAAAAGGAGGGTATGCCCTTCAATTTGTGAATGGCTGAACAAATTGTGGTATATGCTGGTGATGGAATACTATTGCACTAAAAGGAATAGTAAACTGGAGGAGTTCCAGGTTAACTGGAAAGACCTCCAGGAATTGATGCAGAGAGAAGGGAGCAGAGCCAGAAGAACACTGTACACAGAGACTGATATACTATGGTAAAATCTAATATAATGGACTTCTGTACCAGCAGCAATGCAATGACACAGGGCAGCTCCTGAGGGATTTATGGAAAGGAACGCTACCCACATTCAGAGGAAGGACTTCAGGAGAAGAAACATATAGGAAAAACAATTGCTTGAACACATGGGTTGGGGTGGACATGATTGGGGATGTAGACTCGAAACTACCACACCAATGCAACTATCAACAATTTGGAAATAATGTGCATCGGCATGGCTGGGGAGGGAGAGTGTGGGGGTTTAAGGGGAAAGTAGGAGCATGAATCATGTAACCATGTTAAAAACGAATATTAATAAATGTTTAAAAAAGAGAGAGAAGGAAGGGAATGATATCTTGCTAAATACATCATAGAAAATATCATCATTAAATATATTTGCATCAAATGGTATAGTGTTGAAAGCCGTTGGATGTAAAGAGCCAATTGGAGAAATAGGGTCAAATTTAGGGCCTGTTATCTGGATTCCCTACGTGACCAATCCAGGCTGAGGCAGTCTTTGTGTTTGGTCCTGGTCACCTGAGCCCCGAAAAGCTCTGGTACCAGCAGGTAGATTAATCCAAAAACAACTTGACCCCTCCAAGAGGCTATTAGGAGTCATTTAGAGAAACAGAGTCTGTAATAGATGTTTTATCTGGATCCCATTACAAAATCATTGGCAAGTAAAACTGTGTGTATGATTTTTCTGCACTGCATGTCAGATGCAGATAGAATGGACCATCTAAAGTAAAAATCTGAGGCTCCTCTTTTGATTCATTTTTAGATCCCCACATTTTCTCAATATTCTTATTGGAAAGCTTTGAGTCCTTAACCAGACCAGCAGCTACTGAGTTAACAATTCCTCTCCTTGACAATTTCTCTCCTTGATAATTAAGAAGCCTGAAACCTAAGAAATATATTACTTAGATAAGGACTGGAGCCGGACAATTTAGTCCAGACTATATGACCAGGTGCAGATCTGTAAATCAAGGCAGAACGCAATTAGTAAACATCTCCATGAAATTTATTTCTGCTTCCAGAATTATCCCCTACTAATTGGTGGTTGGAATTTGGTCCTTGTCCTTGCACCCATATCTCTATTTTTTAGACTTTAATGAATTGTGTTTGATTTGTATCCCCTTCTCAGCTGTGATTCTTTCTTTGTGTTCTTTGTTTGAAACCAGTATAAAATAAAGTCCAAAATCCCATAGCGTTGGAGCAACATGGGCTAACCACTAGTCTGGTTGTTCTCATTTTCTTTCTCCTGCCTTAACAATCCTAAGCCACCAACGCCACCCAGGACCCCAAAATCATATAGTATAGCATCCATATTTTAAAGGAGAAGTTAAATGACATGCAGTAGGAAATATTCAGTAAAACTCTACTAGTGGAGGATCTCAACTCTTCCCACCCCCTCAGAATCAGATTAACCTAACTGAAAAATTGATAAGGAAAAAATTAAGACAGTGAATAGGCATAAACTTCACAGACACAAATACAGAAAATTAGAAATATTAAATAATATATAATAATGCAATAAAATTACATTCAATAAAAGTTCCATAAAAAGAAAGATGAAAAAATAATTGGAAACTAATCTAATTCTATAGAATAAATGGGTCAAAGAATAAATCATAGAAATAATCAATAATTTCATTAAAGAGAATAACAATGAGGCAATAAATCAAACTATATGGGATACAACTAAAGCAGTATTTAGGGGAAATTTTATATCTCTAAATGCTTACATCAATAAAATAAAAAGAATATCACTGAGTTGGATATATAAGTAAAAATTAGAATAGAATAAAATTAAAAATCCTCAGTTAAACACTAAATTGAGAAAAAGTGAGATTAATAAAGTTGAAAGCACAAAAAACATTGAAATAATAAAAATACTAGAATTGGGGTGTACAACAAAATAAACCATTGGCTAATTTTATTTTGAATAAAAGAAAGAAGAAAATGAAATTACCACTATCAAAATTGAATTTACCACCAATGAAGAGGTAATTAAAGCAATTATTTGGAGATATTTTGTCCAATTGTACCATAAAAATATGAATATCTAAGCATAATGTATTAATATTTACAAAAATATTTCCCAAATTAACAGAAAAGAATAAACAGCACTTAAATAACCTCACCTTGGAAAAAGATATTGAACAAGTCATCAATAAACTACTTAAGAAAAAATTTCTCATGACCAGATGGATTCACAAGTGGATTCTACCAAACATTTAAAGAACAATTAATCCCAATACTATATGAAGTATTTGAGAAAATAGGTAAAAAAAGAGTTCTATCAAATTTCTTTTATTATACAAATATGGTACTGATACCTAAAACAGGAAGAGAAAAAAAACAGAGAAAGAAAACTGTAGAAAAATTTATAGAGAATAATTTATTATGAAAGCTTTGATACGTGCAGAATTTTAATGCAAAATTTTAAATTGTGGAGATCTCACTTGTTAAAGAAAGATAAGGGACAAGATTTAAGTCATAAAAACCTAAATCAAGGCAGGCAGCCTTAGGGTAAATTGCTCACAAGCAAACAGGAAGGAAAGAGAGAAATACTTTTAATTGTTCCACTTTGATACTTAGGAACTGATATAGCAACACAGTACATAAGTAAGATCTTAAAGAATTTAATGATGAGTATATTTTAACTGTATACTTAAGAGGGTTTAAGGAAATGTTCAAGCAAGTAAAAGTTGACGGAAAAGTCATGGATATCTTGTAAAACAGGGTGTTATTTTTTATTTTTAGCAGTATAGTTGTTATAAAGATGCAAAGGGAGGCCCTTCTCAGGAATGAGAGGACTCCAGGCTTAGCTTAGAAGTGAGAAAGATTTATTGCTAAGATGGAATCTGTGGCCAGCGTGATAGCATGGGTGGAGCAGCCCTGGGGGGTTGTCCTCCATGGCATGGCATGGCAGCATGAGTGAAGCAACTGTCAGGGGTTGCCCCCCATGTCCCCTTTTCAAAAGTGTGGACTGACTCCTGCACTCCCGCATTCAGTGAATGGAGGATCTGTCTGGGATCCTCAGGGCTTAGGCTATCAAGGTCTGGCTGAAGGTGTATCTCTTTTGTTACAGGGGAAGGGAGTTTCCCTGTCCATAGCCTGCTTGGGTTGGGGGGTGCAGGGTCCCTGCCATCTCTGCACAATGCCCATGTTAATCTCAAGAAGACTGTTTTCCATCCTTATCTATCCTTCCATCATAAGAGGTTTAAAAATATAATAGGTTTAAGTGTTTAAATTGATCATAAATCGTTTTTGGGGGGGTAAAAAAAACTATCACAAATGGTTTTTCATCTCAGTGTATTAAAGTTGACTAACTTTATTATTACATTTGACTTCTTGGTCTTGAAAATTGATAAGCAGCCTGCTTGTCAAAAGGCTTGCTTTAAGGTTTACAGTGCTTAAAAGGTTTCAAATCTTGTAATTGGAAATAGACCTTGTAATACTATACATGCTTTGTGATATTCCTTTAAATATGATTTTTATATAAATTGTTGCTAAAACATGTATTTTAAGTATTGTTTGAATGTAAGCAAAAGCTCATTGTCCACCTGACTGTACAATAGGTTTTGTTCACTCCTTAGTGGTTACCTCAGTTTACCAATTTGTACTATGAACTGAATCTTATAATTGATGAGCACTATGCTAAAGGTACAGTGTCTCAATTCTTGGGAGTTATTGATTAGCATTTGAAGGGATACCAAATGGTATGTTTATTTTTGTGATGGTAACAGAGAGTCAGAGAAAGTGAAGAGGTATGTTGTGTTGGAATACAGAAGAAAGAGAGACTTGAATGTCCTGAGTATGCAGATTCCTTATGGATAAATGGAGGTTGTGTTCTGCTTTTAAGCAGAGGGTTTGAGGGGAAAAGAGAGAGGAAAAAGGAGAGAGGAGAGATGAAAGAGAACAGATAGTGAGGTGAAAGAGAATAGATAGATGTTCTACTCTTATAATTGGATCCTTAACCTAGGGATAATTTCTAAAAATAGTGTATATGGTGTTGGGAAAATCACAAATGATTCTGGACTTCTCTTGAAAGTTACACTTAAGAGATTCCTGTCTGGCTTGTCTTAGTCTTTCAGATGGCCCAGGTACAAGAGATGATAACAGCCCTGATTTATGTTTACTGTGGAGCTACTCAATCCAGAACTCCTGTTCCTTAATTCAGGTTTTGTGACTAAAGTGTGATATGTTAATTATTGCCAAAATATGTAAGAATAACTGATTGATCAGCCTGGTAGGGATATGAAAGGCTTGTTTGAGGGTATGGAAATTGTTTCAAGACTGCTGCTTAGCAGGATTTCTCTGAGCTGTAATGGGAAAGACTTGCCTTTTAAGGAAGGAGAAGGCTTCTGGGATCCAATGATGATATATTGCAAAAGACAGAGAATGTTCTGTGATGGTTAGAGAGGCAATGCTAGGGCTCAACCTGGACTGGACCTCTTCTGACCATCTAGGCTACTAATCCTTGAGTGACACAAGGATGGCATGAGCCAGTGACAGCTTTGGCCTGTACATGGAGCCCCTCACTATGTGTCCCTTGGGACCTGAGGAAATGTTTTTCCCCTCTACCTTCCCTTTTTGGAGAAAGTTCCCATAATCAGCACTTAATGCAAGTTGTAAATTAATGTTTCCATCTCCCCAAACAACCTATTAGGTTAATAATTGAAAATTATCAAATTGATAGGGAACATACTTTGAGAAGTAGGTCAAGTTTAGTGATAGATAACTTATAGCTTGCAGCCTTAATTTACCACAACTGAAGTTTGGATCTTGATCCTGGAAATAACCCAAGGCTTTCTGAATTTCCTCCAGAATCTGGGATAAAGAAATTTATCTGTAAAGTGTTGTTATTCAAGTAGTTATAGATGCCATATTAATGTGGGCTTTGCAAAAGGGTATTCTTTAATAGAAACATCACATGCCAACTCTGCAAACAACTTAGGGATCAAATTTCCTGAAAGGTTCAATTCCTGCCAGAGGATGATTTCTGGGGATAAAATCTGTTGGCTAAGATACCCAAATGTTAGTGTTTAATATCAGTTTTTATTGTGCTAATTTTCTCTCTTTGTATCTGGTGTCCTAGTTTTTGCCCCAGGCCTAGATTCTATCCTTCTGCCTTAAGGATGGATGCTCCCCCTTGTGACAAGTCTGCCAGTATGGGGAAACAGTCCCTGTTCTCCAAGCCTTCAGGACCTTGGCATTCACTGCAGAGACATCCCTGAAGACCCTGTGCCCACAGCTCCTCCTCCTCCTGCTCCCCCTC
The DNA here is from genome assembly GCF_016433145.1 of Gracilinanus agilis. NCBI lineage: Eukaryota > Metazoa > Chordata > Mammalia > Didelphimorphia > Didelphidae > Gracilinanus > Gracilinanus agilis. The sequence goes on from NC_058133.1 coordinate 219,601,851, forward strand.
TCAGAGATACAACGCCCCTTATCAGCTTGAAGAAGCTACAGAAGATTGAAACCATTAGCCCTCTTCCCTTAGATATTTAGAAGGGGGGATGGGGGGGGGGAGAGACGGCATAGAACATTGGCCCGGAGACAGCATAGAACATTGTACTCCCATAGTGAAAAGGTTTTCAGGCAGGAAAATTCCTTTGCTTCCACTATGATAGACTAGTGACCTTTGTCATAGATCATATCAACACTGTATAGCTTATGGTCCTTCAGCAACAGTACTGGGCTATCTCCCAGATACCGTCTGATTGTAATGACATTTAAGAATGATTTCTTTATGATCCAACTCCAGAAGTGGGGAATGTGGAACCTAGAAAGAGTCAGAATTAAAAATCCTGAGCCCTGAATGACATTATGGGCCCGACTCTTATATGACATTATGGTGAAATAGAATTATCCACAGGAATCCCAAATCTTACAGACCTCCAGTCTCCAGGGACTGACCTTATCTACCTTGCAGACCTTCCCCTTCTCCCCAGGATCTCCACCCTGCAGATATTCCCCTTATCTACAAGAATACCTTAGGACATTCCCCTTACCTGCAGGATTTCCCAACCTAAAGACATTCCTCTACCCTTCTGACTACTACTCCATAAAAACTCAAGCCCAGGAACAGCTTGGGGTCCCTCACCAACTTTTTGTGAGAGACCCTAGCTTGAGCTAGACAATTTGCATATTGCATTGTTGGTTCAACACTCATTTATTGGGATACTTCTCTGGGCATAACACCAGCTGCCCCCTGTATATCTAAATCGTATAATCCACTCTGCTATACACTTCTGTTTTCTGGGTGAAGAACTCCCATTTTCTAAAAAATGAATGCTAAAATAAAGTCTAAAAAAATAGCACTTTTAAGTTTTGCAAAGAACTTTTCAAACATTATCTCATTTGATCCTCAGAATGTAGCAATCCAGGTGTACATTAATTGTGATATTATCTTAAGAGTGCTCCAAAACTTAACTCTTATACTGCTACTGATTGATCTTTGTAATCTTGAGTCAAATTGAACATTGACCTTGCCAAATCCCTAGCCCTCCCCTAAGGCTACACCCCAGAATTCAGGTCAGTTATCTCAATCTCCTTACTTTACCTTCAATGATCAATTAACATAGGTATCAAACATCAGTAGATGCCTTAGGCCATATCCAGGCTGGATCCAGATCTTAGCTCTACCTATTGTTTTAGGTTTTGGCAGTTTGTATCTCCTGATGATGACCTCATAATGTTAATGTATCAAGCCACTGAGCTCTCCCCTTTCCCCCATACTGTTGTAACCCCAATAAAGGTGACAAGAAATGAGTTGACGAAGAAGCTCTTAACCACCAGAACTCCTAACCATGAAGCTCTTGACCATCAGAGCTTACTCACTGTCTGTCTACCTTATGCCAAAAAAAAAAAAAAAAAAAAGTGAATTGACCACCAATGAAGAGGTAATTAAAGCAATTATTTGGAGATATTTTGTCCAATTGTATCATAAAAATATGAATATCTAAGCATAATGTATTAACATTTACAAAAATATTTCCCAAATTAACAGAAAAGAATAAATAGCACTTAAATACCTCACCTTGGAAAAAGAAATTGAACAAGTCATCAATGAACTACTTAAGAAAAAAAATTCTCATGACCAGATGGATTCACAAGTGGATTCTACCAAACATTTAAAGAACAATTAATACCAATACTATATGAAGTATTTGAGAAAATAGGCAAAAAAAAGAGTTCTACCAAATTTCTTTTATTATACAAATATGGTACTGATACCTAAAACAGGAAGAGAAAAAAAAACAGAGAAAGAAAACTATAGATCAATTTTCCTTAATGAATAATGATTCAAAAAATTAAATAAAATATATAAGCAAAGAGATTTTAGCACTATAACACAAGGATCTGCCATTTTGGATCAAACACTATGAACAGATGACTTTTATAACAAGAATAGAGAACTGGTTCAATATTAGGAAAACCATCAGCATAAATGACTATATCAATAGCAAAATCAAAAGAAATCAAATGATTATCTCAACAGTTGCAGAAAAGGCCTTTGACAAAATACAATAACTATTTTAAAATTCTTGAGAACACAGGAATAAATGGAGCTTTCCTTAAAATAAAAAGTAGTATCTACTCTAAACCCTTAGCAAGAATTATCTGTAATGGAAATAAGCTAGAAGCCTAGAGGTAAAACATGGATATCTATTATTACCATTATTATTCAATACTGAATTAGAAATGTTAGTTATGGCAATAAAAAAAGAAAAAGAAATTGAAAGAATTAGAATAAGCAATAAGAAAACAAAACTATTACTCTTTGCAGATGATATGGTATAGTTAAATAATCAACTAAAAATTAGTTGAAATAATTAACTAGTTTAGTAAAGTGACAGGATATAAAATAAACCCATATAAATAATCAGCATTTCTATATATTACCAACAAAGTCAAACAGCAGAAGATTAAAAAAAATTCCGTTTAAATTAACTATAACTGGAGTATGCTTTGAGATCCCGAGTGTGTGTGGTGGTTGTCACCATGTCTTTCTGCTCCTTTGGCGGAGAGGTTTTCCAGAACCACTTTGAGCCAGGTATCTATGTTTGTGCCAAGTGTGGCTATGAGCTCTTTTCCAGTCATTCAAAGTATCACGGCCAGCCTTCACTGAGACAATACATGCTGACAGTGTTTCTAAGCTGCCAGAAACCTTAAAGGTGTCCTGTGGCAAGTGTGGCAATGGCTTGGGTCATGAGTTTATCAAGGATGGGCCAAAGAAGGGCCAGTCCTGCTTCTGAATATTCAGTAGCTCCCTAAAGTTCTTTCCTAAAGGCAATGAAACTTCAGCCCCAAAGGGAAAGTAATTGGGCCATAGAGAGGAAATACTGGTTATGGACAAATTGCAACCGCCAATTTACTTTGTAATCATCAATTAAGTTGGACTTCATAAAAATTTAGACCATTGGACTGAAAGACTACTGAAGAAACTACAAAGGCCTTGAAGTCAGAAGATCCTAGAAATAGAGCTGGGAGGGACCTTTAAGTCCATCTAGTCTCTCCTTTACAGCTGAGACAAGTGAAGGCCAGAGAAGTAGCCAGAACTTCTTGTTGTACCCAAATTTTAATACCTAACCCAGGTTCGTGGCCGAAGGAAGAATCACACTGACAACGCAATATGCAAGAAGAGGCTCATTCTTTACTAGCAATTATAGCTAGGGTCCCTAGGCAGAGAGGCGTGCCTGAAGGACCCCTTGGATATGTTAGCCAAGAGTTTATATAGAAATGTTTGGGGAAGGGGGTTGGTACATATATAATTATCAAGGTAGTGTCAGGGACAGGTGGTCAGAAAGCATCTGGGGAGGGGGGTTTCAGGGTCAGGGGTCTGGAAGCATTTGGCAAACATACATTAAGTAGGCAAATATTGTTAAACAGGCAAACATAGACAAACATTCCTCAAGAAGGTTAATATTCATCAGATAAGATAGCTTCAGTTTTAGGATTATCATAGGGAGAGATAAGGAAGACTGTGCTGGGAAACCTTGGGGGCTGGGGGTAGCTTGTCCAGGCTAGAAATAGTTCAGTAGTCTGCAAACTGATTTTTAAATCCAACATTCTGAAGGACACACAAGTGATGACAGAGAGGGGATTTAAACCCAGATCCTCTTAGTCCAAATCCAACAGGAGTCTAATCCAAGTTTCTGGGCTGCCTCTCTTCATTTCCTTTAGGTAGGTTCTTTCTAGGAATGAGAAGTAAAAACTCACTGATAAATAATTATTGCACACATTTGTAGAGCCAAGTTAGAATTTGATTTTTTTTAGTGAGAGTGTAAATTTCAAATACTTAAAATTTTTAGATTTTTCTAAACTTTTGACCATATGGAGATGGAATTCTTAATGTTAGTCAGCCATTCATTTCCTGTTTAATCTTATCCTATTCTTTCAGCTTGTCCTCTACACTTCAGAAGTTCTAAATGATGATCTTTTGTACTCCAGGTGGTCTAGTTTTGAAAGAGAATTTGATTGACTTTAAGTAGTATAAATTCCAGATTTCCAGGAAGCTTTAGGAAAGAATGCAAATCTGAAAATCTTTTCCTGTTATTTTGGTTTAGGGTCACAGTATGAATTGCCCTGATTAAACCCTTATAAGATGGCCATGGTGATGAAGGTTACTGACCAGGCCAGAAAATGGGAAAAATATTTTTGGTCTTTATTTGCAAAAGATAGATTTTAAAGATATATTTTTAAATGTTTCACTGCAACTTGGGTTTCTTAGGCTTAGGAAACACCTAGTTGGTTAATTACCTCTGAATGTGGGAAGGACTATTTCCTTTACTACTTTTAAGCATTTTGTCTGGTACCACCCTCGTTTAATATCTATAGTCATTTCTCTGGCAGAGAGAAGCAAAAAGCCTCATCATTTCCCATAGGTTGATTGAAGGGAAGGCCTTTCATAGATTATAGTTCCCAAGACATATTGCCTTTTTGATAGTGCCAGAGACCCAGGAAGGCCAAGTCCCTCCTTTACTGATTAGCACAATGTGTACCTTCCACACGGTAGTCCTGTTAATACAAACAATGTGAAGTTCTTAGACATGATCCATTATAAATGTTAGCAATTGATTTATTTTCAGCAAAGAAGAGATTCATCATTATGGCTTACATATATATACTTCATCAGTTCTCCTATTTACTAGTCACCTTTTTTGCAATAAAGAGATAATGACACTGAGCATCCTTCGGAAAGTGTCATCCTTAGGAAACTTTTTCCGTGCCATTATCCTAGAAGAAGCAGCCTGGAAGAGAAGAGTTCTGAATTTGGAGACAGAAAGATCTTGGTTCCAAATCCATCTCTGACATTTGCTGGTTGTGTAACTATGGACAAGTCACTTAACCTCTTTGAGGTTTAGGCAGTTCTCTAAGACTTATCTTGCTAAGTTAAGCACAGCTGCTTTGAGAATTCCATACCCATAAAGTCACAGATCCTTGAAGTATCTTCTTGTTTTCTCTCTCCATGTGGCAATGATTGGACAAAAAAAAAAATTCATTGGAAAACCACGATGTAGGAGGGGCAGCTAGGTAGCTCAGTGGAAAAGTGGGTCTGGAGACCGCAGGGCTTGGGTTCAAATGTGGCCTCAGATACTTTCTAGCTGTGTGACCCTGAGCAAGTCATTGGTCCCCAATTGCCTAGCCCCTGCCAGTCTTCTGTCTTAGAATTGATATTATGAATGCAAGAGTTTAAAAAAAGAAGAAAAGAAAAAACATGATTTGAATAAAAATTGGTATCATTTTGAATCTAAATAAATAAATAAATAAACTATAACTAATATAAAATATTTGGAAGTCTACCTATTGTCTTATCTTGGTATATAGTGGAAGACGTTGGTCTATTCCAGTATCTGCCTTACCATTTTCCAGTTTTCCCAACAGTTTTTGTCAAATAATGAATTCTTGTCCCCAAATCTTATATCTTTTGATTTATCAAACACAAGGTTACTATAGTCCTTTATTACTAGGCATTCATGCCTAATCTATTCCCCTAATCTACCACTTTATAAGAAATAGAAATATGTGAAATAATAAACACTGCCTGAGAAAGTGCGTACCAGATTGTTTTGATGATTCCACTTTGTAATACAGCTCGAGATCTGATAAAGCTATGCCACCTTCATTCACATCATTTTTCATCAATTTCCTTGATATTCTTCACCTTTTGCTCTTCTAGATTAATTTTGTTGTAATTTTTTTCTAGCTCTCTAGAATAATTTTGGCTTTTTTCATTGATATAATAATAAAATTAATTTGAGTGGAATCATCATGTTAATTTATATTAGTTCAGTCTATTCATGAGTAATTAGCATTTTCCAGTTGCTTATATTTGGCTTTATTTATGTGAATAGTATTTTTTTCTGTTTATATAGTTCCTGGGTTTGTCTTCGCAGAGAGTTATAATAGCAATAACTTTGTTACTCCTTAGACAGCATGTCAGGTTGTTCTGTCCTCCATTATCTCTCAAAGTCTAACCAAGCTTATGTTCAAACTTTCCATGACAACATCTATCCATCTCATTCTCTGCCACCCCTTTCTCCCTTTGCCTTCTATCTTTCCCAATATCAGTGACTTTTCCAACGAATCCTGTCTTTATGTAGCCAAACATTTAAGCTTCACCTTTAGTTCAGTATTTGTCCTGCCAATAGAGTTATTTCTGCAAGTGATTTGATCACCTTGCTGTCCAAGAGATTTTCAAAAGTCTTTTTTGAGCCCCACAGTTAAAAAGCATAAATTCTAAATATTCAGTTTTCCTTATACTCCAGCTTTCACAGCCATATATTACTACCGGGGGGGGGGGGGGGGGAGAGGAAGCTTTGACTATACACACCTTTGTCAGTAGGATATCTTTACTTTTCAGAATGCTGTCAAGATTTCTAATAAATAATTTTCCTATCAAGGAGTGTCCTTTAAATTTATGAGTGCAGTCAACATCTAGACATCAAGCAATGCTGCTTTATTACACAAATTCATCCTTTCCAAATTCTTTCCTTCAGAAAGAGCCTCGATCAAGGCTGATGAACTTTACTCATTACATTTTAAATACCATTTTATTTACATTATCACTCAACACTATAATTAAAAATATTTAACATGTAATAACATGCAATTTACACACATAATTTTAAAATGTAAACCTATAAAATTATCCTTTTGGTTTCAAATTATCCTTTCCTTAATAATCATAAACCATTCCTAATTTCAGGTTGATAGTCATATCTGCCAATAGTTTTCACATCTTGGGTAGGGAAAGGAAGTGGCATGGAGGGAGTAAAATTAGTTTGTCAAGTTATCCTGTAAGTTAAAATTACCCTGAAAAATCCCTTAAATCACCCAAAAAAATCAGTAAACTATTTTAAATAGTTGCAATTAGAAAGAGAATAGGGTCCTTATTTTTTAAGTAATTAACAAGTAGATGGTTCTGAGTTTGTTGCTATGAAGAGTTGATTGTCAATTTTATTTTTCATAATACCCAACTAAGAAAGCTATCAGGGAATAGAGAGAGGGAAATAAAAGCTTTAAAGAAGAAAATGGAAACAATAGTAGGAGAATTAATGATAATAGTGGATAATACACTTGAAAAGTGCCTCATTGAGTGATTATATATTTACTGTATGGTCATTTTAAACTCTATACTTATTGAGTGGAATAATAGTTGTTATAACCTACATTATGTAAAAGTTTATTTTTTCTTTCATAATAACTTTTACCAAGCAAATATAGCTGAATTTTTACTTTAAGTAAGTATATGATGAGATTCTACTGTAAAAACACTATACATTTTGCAGGTCACAACTTTTATCCAGTGTAGTAGTAAACAAAAAACAAGCTTTAGATACGTAGGATATCTCTGTTCTTGGCATGCTCCCTCTTCTTATTTTATATCACTGCCATGCCTCTTCTCCAGAACATCCCTATTCTGAACAAGGTTTGGCTCAGGCTATTCCTCTGGTAGTTTAAGTTCAATATTGGAACATGAACATAGATGCAAATATATCAAATAAAATACTAGCAAAAAGATTACAGTAAGTTATCACAAGGATTATTCATTACAACCAGGTGGGATTTATACCAGGAATACAAGGATGCTTTAATATTAGGAAAAGCATCCACATAATTAACCATATCAATAATAAAACCAACATAAATCACATGATTATCTCAATAGATGCAGAAAAAGTATTTCACAAAATACAACACCTATTTCTATTGAAAACATTAATAAGTTATAGAAATAGTTGGGCCTTTCCTCAAAATAATAAACAGTATATACTTAAAACCAACAAGTATCATCTGCAATGGGGAAAAGTTAGAAGAAGTCTTCCCAATAAGATCAGCAGTGAAACAAAGATGCCCATTATCACCTCTAATATTTAATATTGTTCTAGAAAAGTTAACAGTAGCAGTTAGAGAAGACAAAAAAGTTGAAGAGATTAAAGTAGGCAATGAGGAAACTAAGCTATCATTCTTTGCAGATGATATGATGGTCTACTTAAAGAATCCTAGAAAATCAACTAAAAAGCTAGTGGAAATAATTAACAACTTTAGCAGAGTTGCAGGATACAAAATAAACTCACATAAGTCATAAACATTTCTATGTATTTCCAACAAAACTCAGGAGCAAGAGTTGAGAAACTCCATTTAAAATCACTCTAGACAATATAAGATATTTAGGAATCTATTTGCCAAGATAAACACAGGAACTATATGAACACAACAACAAAATACTTTTCCCACAATTAAAACAAGATCTAAATAATTGGAAAAGCATTAATTGCTCATGGGTAGGATGAGCTAATATAATAAAAATGAATATAATAAAAATGAATAATTTTCTTATTCAGTACCATACCTATCAAACTACTATGAAACCTTTTTATAGAATAAGAAAAAATTATAACAAAGTTCATCTGGAAGAACAAAAGATCAAGAAGATTAAGAGAAATAATGAAAAAAAATGAAGGATAATGGTCTAGCAGTGCCAGATTTTGAACTGTACTCTAAAGCAGTGACAATCAAAACAATATAGTATTAACTAAGAGACAAAAGGGAGGATCAATGGAATAGACTAGGGGTAAATGACCTCAGCAAGATAGTGTTTGATAAACCCAAAGATTCCGGCTTTTGGGTCAAGAACTCACTATTTGACAAAAACTGCTAGGAAAATTAGAAAACAGTATGGGCAAAATTAGGTTTAGATCATCATCTCAAACCCTATACCAAGATAAATCCAAAATGGGAAAATGACTTAAATATGAAGAATGAAATGATAAATAAATTAGGTGAATATAGAATAATATACCTGTTAGATCTGTGGGAAAGGAAGGAATTTAACTAAAAAAGAAATAGAGAACATTACAAAATGTAAAATGAATGATTTTGATTATATTAAATTAAAAAGGGGTTGTACAACCAAAATTAGAAGAAAAGCAACAAACTGGGAAAAAATTAAAACAAATTCTCTGACAAGGTTTTAATTTCCCAAATATATAAGGAACTAAGTCAAATTTACAAAAAAATCAAGCCATTACCTAGCAATATGAATAGGCAGTTTTCTGATGAAGAAATCAAAATTAAAAATAATCACATAAAAAAGTGTTCTAAATCCCTCCAGATTAGAGAAATGCACATCAAAACATCTCTGATGTACCACCTCACACCTAGCAGATTGGTCAATGTGACAGCAAAGGAAAATAATAAATGTTGGAGGGGATGTGGCAAAATTGGGATGCTAATGCATTGCTGGTAGAGTTGTGAATTGGTCCGTTCATTCTGGAGGACAATTTGGAATTTTGCACAAAGGGCTTTAAAAGACAGCCTGCCCTTTGACCTGGCCAAAACCACTGCTGGATTTGTACTCCAAAGAGATAATAAGGAAAAATACTTGAGCAAAAATATTCATAGCCACACTCCTTGTGGTGGCAAAAAAATTAGAAAATAAAGGGTTGTCCATAGATCGGGAAATGACAAAAAAAACTGTGGTATCTGATACTGATGGAATAATATTGTGCTGAAAGGAATGATGAACTGGAGAAATTCCATGTGAACTGGAATGACCTCCAGGAATTGAGGCAGAGTGAAAGGAGCAGAAGCAGGAAAACATTCTACACAGAGATGGATACACTGTGGTACAATCAAATGTAATGGACTTCTCTAATAGCAGCAATGCAATAATCCAGGACAATTCTGAGGGACTTATGAGAAAGAACACTATCCATATCCAGAGAAAGAACTGTGGGATTAGAAGCGCAGAAGAACAATATATGATTTATCACATTGTTCAATGGGGATATGATTAGGGTTTTGATGTTAAAAAATCTGCCAATATGAATATGGAAATGGGTTTTGAACAATGATACATGTATAACCCAGTGGAACTGCTTGTCAGCTCTGGGAAAGGGGAGAGAAGAAGGATGGGAAAGATCATGAATCATGTAACCATGGAAAAATTTTCTAAATACATAAATGTAAAACAAACAAACAATGTAACAGTTCCCTGAAGTAGAGAATGATTCTGGGATAGTACCCACAGAACTGAGTCCCAGATCTAAATAATCAGATCTATAGGTGAGTGATGCCAACCTTTCATTATAAAGAAACATGAAGGGGCAGCTGGGTAGCTCAGTGGAGTGAGAGTCAGGCCTAGAGACAGGAGGTCCTAGGTTCAAACCTGGCCTCAGCCACTTCCCAGCTGTGTGACCCTGGGCAAGTCACTTGACCCCCATTGCCCACCCTTACCAATCTTCCACCTATGAGACAATACACCAAAGTACAAGGGTTTAAAAAAAAAAGAAAAGAAAAAAGAAAAGAAACATGAGTAAGCAGAAAAGACACTAGAAATATCAGGGCTACCGCAAAGATACTGAGACTTCTAGAATCAATTCTAATTGCACTGTATCATGACCCATTTCATGTTTTCTCCAACTAGGACTTTCCACTTCCTAGAATCCCTTTTTGAAGGAATTTGGGGGGGGAATAAAAAATCTTTGCCCAATTAGAGGATGCTGAGATTTTTCTCCCTTTCTTCTGTGAGGGCTAGTTAGATATTTTCACCTCTTCCTTGTTGCCAGAAATCAAGACTTCTCCCCTGACCCTAGCACCATCTTTTTGTCCCCTAAGCCCTCCCTTGGGAGGACTTGTACAATCATTAATGGATTTTATACTGTCAGCAATGGAGAAAGACCAATTGGTATTACATTAATTACAGTTAGCATTGAATTATAATAAAACTGCCTTTTGTTACTATGCATTCCAGTGCCCACTCATATAAGATTAGTCTGCCACTGCCATGGGAAGCTGCTCAACTTTCTGCTATCACTCAGGCCCAAGCCTATGTTCATTTGCTGCTGTCCATTCCCACTGAATCCTTCATCTGTGCCCATTGTCCCTCAGTCAGTACCAATGGGACCCATATCTCTGCTCCCTACTCCTTTGCCCCCTTTCATCCAGAACTTATTGGGCTTTCAACTGTGCCCACTGCCCCCTCTGCCAAGGTCAGCGGCTCCCTTCCCCATGCCAGAACAAGATAACTTCCTCTATTAGCTTCTTTCAACACCTTCATAGTGGCTGATGTCAGGAACTACCTCATGAGATAGCTCAGGTGATTCCAAAGGATTCTGGTTGACTCCTGATGCCAGAACTTGCATTCATCTTCCTTTCAGTGATTATCTTCTCCAAAGCAAGAAATTCCTGCTGCTGCCAGTCAGTCTCCACTGAGGAATTTGAGAGTTCATGACATCTTGAACACATAAAGCTGCCAACAAGACTGTGAATGTGCAGCTGGGGTTGTCCTCTCTCTGCTCCACAAATACTATGTAGAATTCCAGGGTATATGGAAGGAAGGAGGGAGGAGGAGGAAGGAAGAGGAGGAGGAGGAGGAGGAGAAGGAGGAGGAGGAGGAGGAGGAGAAGGAGGAGGAGGAGGAGGGGAAAGAATTACATAAGCAGTTCATAATTTGGGAGAGTGAGAGAAAACATTTTTAATTGATCCAGCTCCATTGTTTGTCCTCAGGAAATTTACTGGGATGGAGCTGGCAACTTTGTCCATGTCCTCAAATCACAGAGAAGTCTTGGGGTTACTGGAGAGAAATAAACATTTTTCTTCCAAGTTCCAAACTCCATCCCCACTCCTCACAGGGTTTCCACCAAATAAGCTCAACAAAAGTCATGTGACAAAATTGCAGTTGAACTCTCAAATGCCAATTTAAACAAACACAACTCGGTTCCTTAACATGATTGTTAGAAGATTTTAAAATTCCAAGGATCTGTTTTCATTTGCATTCTCTCACTGTCCTAATCCCTCAGGTCACTGTTGTCTGGTTTCATTCATATACAATTATAAAATCAAAAACTGCTTGTTTGGCTGCCCTAACATTTCTAAAAAGACATTCAAACCAAAACATTCTTTCCCCATTCACATAGAAATATGGCTCCCAAAAAGCTGGGAGGGGGTCTTTTCTCCGTAGCTCTGACTCCTCACCAGGCAACTGAATGATGATGGCCATTGGCAGTACAGAGGCATCCAGTCCCAGCTAGGAGAGAGTTTATCTAACCCTTCAGTATTTGTTCTTTTCAGTAAGACACACACATATATATAGCCTGAGCATTCCAGTTGCCCCTAGGTGGCAAACCTTAAGGCATTGAGGACTTAAAAGCTAATTTGGCTGAGGGTAGTGCAAAAAGATCCCAAAGAGCAAGAAAAAAAATATCCCAAAGAGCAAGACACCTGAGGGAAAGGAGAAAGAAACCAAATACAGGACAGACTCCTCTCTTAGGAAAAGGAGGTAGAAAGAACTTGGGATGACTAAAGACCTGGAAAGAGAAAAGTATCTTCTAATATTTAAGACTATTATAAGGGAAAGGATTAGGCTTTTTTTCCTTGAACCCAAAGAAGTAGAACTAAAAGTAATAATAATAAATTAATAATGCTATGTATTCATATAGTGTTTAAAGATTTACAACGCATCTTACATATGCTACCTTATTTTATAGTTAGAACAAGTCACAGAGATGGATGTTAATGTTATCTCATTTTTCAGGTTAGGGAACTAAGAGTAAAATGACTTGCCCAGGATCTCACAACCAGTCAGTGACTGATGCAGAATTCAAAGGTAGCTCTTCCTAACTGCAATAATCTATATCCTAAACTCTCTAACTGACAATAAGACAAGATAAAATGGGGCATCTCAATAGGCAATGAGTTCTCCATTGTCAGAGGTATTCAGGTGATGCTTTATCACTTACCCAAGATTGCGATTAATATTTGAGTTGTACTAGATGACCTCTGAAACTTCTTCTAACTCCAGGTTTTGGCATTTCTGTAATTCAGAGAAGTAGAAACGACTGCCACCTACCTTCATCCCCACCACTAACCTTAGAAATTCTTGATTTGTCTATTAGGATAATTCTAATTACCATCATTTGCTAAAGAGCTTTGCCATTTATACCTACTTAAACTGTAACAATAATTATTATGAAAAATTGTACATATTAAGTGTGTCAAATTAACATTATTATAAATTTTCAAGGGAGTTCCCCCAAAAATTGTTTATGTTCTGCTTAGTTTTCCTAATTTATTTGTGTAGACTGTTAAATTCTCTCATAGTTTAAAGGATTATTAGAGAAAATAATTAGCACTATTCCTCTCTTTATTCTTATGTGCTTGAGGTCCCTTAGGGCTCTCACCTACTATTTACAAGTCTACAAATTTATGAGACTGCATATTTAGTGGGAAAGGACCTATATAAATTCAACTTGTGCTTCTCTCATGATTAGGCTAAAAGCTCAGTACTGTGTAATTTGGGACTCAAACTTGCATCAGTATTGCAAAAAATAAAAATCAAAAAATTGATTCAATTCACCATTCTTTTAAATTCCTTCTATGTTCCAGAAACTGTTAGTTTCTAGATGTTAAGTGACAAAAAGGAAATAATAAATGATCACAAGAAGCTTAATTTCCACTAGAATGCAAAACAATTATAGTTAATGGATGCTCTACACCAGGAGTTCTTAACCTTTGTGGTGTGTGTGTATGTGTGTACATCTTCACCTAAAAATGTTATTAAAGACATAAAATAAAATGTGTATGATCACAAAGGAATATTGAAATGCAGTTATATTTTTAAAGTTCATAAACCCCAGGCTAAGAACCTCTGTAAAAAGACACAATGGTTCTTTTACCTCCAATGTTGCCTAGAAACCTTTAGATTTTACAAAATTTCCACTAGAAATTCTACATCCCAAGAAGCATTTAGTGAACATTATAAATCCATTTGTGTAAGCATTAGGGTTACAATAGATATAGAACAAGTACTGGAAAAGACTTAGAAATCATCAAGTCACTTCACTTTATGGATGAAGATAATTTTATAGATGAAGCCCAGAGAAGTTAAGTGATTTAGATAAGGTTACATAGGTAGTAAATTGGAGAGCTAAAATTCAATTCAGAGTAATTGAGTAGAAAATGGAATGTCTAGCTTGGCGGACAAGGAGTTCCTTTGAAGTAGCTAAAGAAAAAAGAAGAGAAAAACATTATCCCAGAACCTGATTTTTTTTTCAACCAAAACTATGCAGCTGTTCTTTCTGGAACATCTTCTCCATCAAAAAGTCCTTTCCTTTCTAATGCCTTCTCCTCATGTCATCTTGTTATTTACATCAGCAAAAAAAAAAAAAACAATAACAATAACAATAACAAAAGAACACTCTGTTCTATTTTGTGAAATAATACAATAAATTGACTCCATATTTCCCAGAAGGGGAATTGAATTATCCAGATGTTTTTCAAACCTAAAACAGTATTCCCAAAGAATTCCCTGAAAGTCTATAAGCATATATTCATGATGACCATCTTTTGCAAGAGCTGATCCTTTTCCAGCTCTACCTTGGATTTCTAACCTTGTGATAAAAAACAGAGTCCTTGTATTCTAATGGAAAGACCATTTTCTGGGCTAATTTCTTTTTTTTAACATTTATTAATATACATTTTTTTAACATTTATTAATAATCATTTTTAACATGGTTACATGTTTC